>NW_028262358.1:88102200-88405231 GCF_047370975.1 Nipponia nippon | reverse complement strand
CAAGTGATCAGAGAGCTGCTTCTTTGCCTCTGATAACTCTGTTTTGTTTCTTGTTATTACTTTGTCACTTGTCCTGTCTCCTGTTCTGCTAGCACAGGTTATAATGTTTGCTCATGACCCAGCTTGTTGGATTTCTCCTTCTTAATTGCTGCTCAAAGGTCTCTTACCTCACTGTTGGCTGTTTTCTAGAAGGGATCTTGGCTATCCTGTTGGTTACTTCTGTTTTGCTGCCAGTTTAGCTAATGCAAGTAAAGCAGTATTTTCAAAATCTTTTGAAGCTGGCAGATACTCAGATTGTTGACAAACGGTATTTCTTTTAGATCTGTGATGAGCCTCTGTAGTTTCATGCTAGACAACAGGGGCTTTTCAGCATTCAGCAACAGACTTATGTAGGGGATTTTATCTCTTATCAAAAGTTACGCTCTGCTTCCCAATACATAAAGCACATGCCTAGCTTTTACTATTGTTAGAAGGTGTTCTACTTGCCATGACAGGTACTTTTAATTTTTCCTCTCCCCTAGAAATTTGTTTCAGATAGAGGCTGTCAATTTGACATTTGAGTTGAGGCCTTTGTAGTGCTTTAAATTTTAGATATATGAACTGTTTTCACAGCCCCAGCGGAATGAATGATAGGGAATTCCTTACGTGCTCTGGCAACTCATGGTTGTGTGACTTCAGAAGCAGTTACCTTCTTGCCTTTCTACCAGAGAGTAACCAGGTCAACAAAAGTGACTGTGAGCCAGTCTGTCAATCACTGCAGCTCACAGCTTGGCATATTGATAAAACTGGCTATGATTTATAGTTTCACTCATTAGGCTGGTCTGTGAACTGCTGTGACTCTGGATGTGGCACTCGCTCATTTCTGCCAACCTTACTGTGAAAACAGTAATTTCTTACATATTCCCAGCATGGATTGCAAGGGCTTACACGGAATCATCTGTATGTGTTTGAGAATTGTTTTTTTCACTCTTTATTCAGCAGATGTTAGAGAATTGTTTTGTGTAACTGTATATGTTTTGCAGCAGTGTTGTGTTTGGGATTTTTTTTCCCTGAGAAGCATATTTTTTCTAAATACATGTGATGCTTGCTTTACTTTCCAGAATGCTGCTGTTTCTCTTGGTTTGTTTTTTGGTTGGTTGGTTGGTTTGGTTTTTTTTTAAGTTTACATCTGATGTGATCTGTCTTGCATCCTTTCTGTAATTTTCAGGTTTTATAGCTTTTACTTACAATTTTCGTTATTGTGGCAGATATTCGTAGTATTAGCTGTTGCAAAGCTTCTTAAGCTGTATGTTGTAAATTAAGTCTGGAAGTATGCCAGATTGTCACAGTGGTATTAACAGTTTTTAGTTTGGTCTCATTTTGATTAAAGGTAAATATACCTACTGTTCATTCCTTATAAGCATATATTTTAAGAAGAAACAAGTGAAAATCCTCATCCTCTTGTCTCTGCTTATCATCTAGTAATTTAGCTTAAGCCCTGATTGCATTTGAAAGTAATTTTGATGTCTTATTCAGTATAACTGTCCTGATTGCTGTGCTTTGTTTGTTCACCCCTATAACTGCTTAGTAGCTTCTTTGTCTCTTGGGTAAAGCTGTTTTTAATACATGTACCCATGTATTTGTATCATAGCATGGCATTTACTATTGTTTACAGCTTTGCTGGAATAAGTCTTTGCCTTGATCAGCCACAGTAAAGAGATAAAGGCATAAGAATTGTTACTTTAATACCATTTTCACCATTAAATATTCTGCATATTATTACTAGTCATTAGAAGTCCTTTGGACAGTAAGCATGTCCTATTTATCCTAATAAAACTAAGTTCCAGAGCTAAATTTGGCATGATAGTGATGAACTCTATCTACATTGTATCTAGCTAGAAAATTCTTGTGTGTCTTTCTAGCCAACTTATTTTCATTCCCTTATTTCCATGGATACTGTGTTTAATCCCATCATTCCAGACACTCTCTCCATAAAAATTTCTCTTTGTCTGCCTCTTCTCTCAGCCTCTGTATGCTTGAGTTTTCATATTGAAAAGCTTGCATGTTTCTTCCTGCTCTCTCTTCATAATCTGTTCTAGTGCCTTGATACCTATAGATAAACTCACTGAAAACAGCACAATTTGTGAGAGTAAAATAAGTATTGTTCAAGCTGTCACATTAAGTATTTAAAACTTTTTCAAGCTAAACTTTGAAACTAAGGCAGCCAAGATCAAGATGGGAGAGAATCCTTTCATGCTGCTAAATTGTTCAGAGACCTATTGTTGCCAATTACTGTTTTTAATGTTAGAAAATAGAATTTGAACTCATAGTCAAAAAAGTTTATTTTAATAATTTCATTATATCTTTTGAGATGCTGTATACATCTTTTTTTTTTTTTTTCTCCAGTTCTTATCAGAGACTGTTGTATTCTGATAGATCTAACTTATAATTTGGTCCACAGAAAGTAAGAATGGAAGCTCATGCAAAGTTTGCAGTGCTATGGCATCTGACCCGTGACCTTCATATTAACAAGTCTTCTTCCTTTGGCCGTACCTTTGACAGGTTGGTGATTGCAAGCATGATTCAGTTGAAATAATTTTGCTTCAAAATCTTTAACTACATTATACTGGCAGCATAGAGTGTTTAGAAATTGGAGAACTACAGTGTAACTGTGAGAGCAAGGAAGAAGGACAAGAAATGAATTCATGTTAGACAAAATTGTTTTCACAGTGATGATTATGTAAGCTGTAAATTTTTCTGGTAGCTGTAAAGAGTAGGACAGGAATGGTCACATGATTCCTTGACTATAACTGTGATTAAAATATTTGTGTATGTTGAATATAGTATCTGAGTTCTTGCTGTGATTTGGTAATAACAAAAGCAGGAGAGAGAAGTCAACCCAGAAGTGAATTACGTGACAATGGGAAGTAACAGTAAAGCTAAGAAACCTTAAGAAAAAAATTGCAAGTAAGCAGTAAGATATGAAAGTTTTTGTTTAATCTGTGTGTTTTACATAAGGTGTCATTTACGGCAAGCAGCAGAGGATTTCTGTTTTGTTTTCTCGTATCAGACTACTTTCTTAGAAAAAACTGATGGATTCGGACTCTGAACTAGTCTTCCTCAGCTAGCACAAATATTGTGGAAAAGTGCTTATTTAGATTTCCTAATGTATACTTAGCTGTAGGAAGAAGAGTAAAAAGGTTATTTCTTTGGCTTGATACTGTCACTCATTGTAGAAGTGGTGATAAATTTTGTACATACAGCAAAGAGCTTATGAACATGTACTACTGGAGGATGTAAACCAGTTGGTAAAATTCAGAGTCCAATATTTATGTTGCTTTCCCCAAGTCTGGAAAGGATTCTAAAGGCTAAAACTATTAAAAGAAGAATATAATGACAGTAGGAAGTGCTGAATTGTCAAGTATATTTCTTCACTCCATTCTTGAAGAAAAGATCTTTGAATAAGTTATCCTCTCTTTTCCATGCATCTGCGTGAATTGGCTTTTAAAGTTTTATCTTTTTGTACTGCACTAGCACTTAGTAGGCAACCAAAGCTTGTTATGCTAGTAGCTGTACAAATACTTGAACTGACTATACGACTGCTACTACTAGAGCAGCTGTCTTAACTGACTTTATTACTAGCTCTTCCTGGCCATTTCTTCATTATAAAACTCCAGATTGCAAAGTTTGGATTCCAAAGAAAATGCTGTTTTATATGGAGAAGACACTGACATGTTGAAATGTATCATATATCAGATTAAAATGGGATTATTCTCTGAGTAGTGTAGAATTTGTGCTAGGTTCGTTCTTCTTTCTGTTCTAGATCTTTGTTTATCATGCTGGACAGCCTTAATAGCTTGGATGGTTCTACATGGTCAGTGGGACAAGCCTGGTTAAATCAAGTGCTTCAAAGACATGATATTGCAAGAGTTCTTGAACCTTTGCTCCTACTGCTTCTCCATCCAAAAACTCAGCGGGTTTCTGTTCAGCGAGTACAGGCTGAATGTTACTGGACTAAATCTCCCTATCACCCTGAAGAAGAAAATGAAAAGCACTTTATGCAGAAGTTTAGCTGTGCTGATGGTATGTACACAAGAAGACTGTAGGAAGTTCCTTATTTAATGTCCTCCTTTGGTATTTGCATGAACGTTAAAAATGTAGTAGAAATTTTTGAGGGTAACTCGCAAAACAAAGTGCTGGAATAGCTACTGCTTGTATGTGCATTTGTGCATGTTTTATCTAATTCAAGTTTGGGTGTCCCAAGTATTGTTCAAGTTTTATTGTTCTCAAATTAAGATGATATGCAAGTATTTTAGTGCAGAGCATTTTCTTATGTCTTACTGAACTTCAGTAGAACTTAAAAATATGGTTTGAAGCTTAACCAAGAAATGAAATGCTTTTATGAATTAAGACTGCTGATGTGGGGCTGGCTGAAAACATACTGATAAGGTTTGAAGGTGTTTGCATCTATTGTGCAATTTTAGTAACATGCTAATAATTGTTTTTTATGAAAACACAAGCAGATAAGACTGCATAAGGTTTCATGGGAGAATTATGTTGTTTTGCTAAGGTCTACTGCTAAAGTAATCTTGCTTTGGTTATGTGAATGTGTCATTTGCATATTAACATTTCTTCTTTCTGCTGTGAAGTGGAAAGGCACTATTTACCCTGCCTTTATAATTTGAAGTCTCAATAATAGTTTAAATTCTAAATTTTAATTCTATATTCTTATTCTGAAGAACAAAATATTAGGTGTATAATTTTTTTGTGTGTTTTTCTTCAAGCATTTTCCCATGTGCCTGTAAGCCAAGGACAACTTATTATACCTAAAGAAGGTAATGAAAAACAACTTGCTATGGATGAAATGGAGAACTTCAGTCTGACTGTCAACCCTCTGAGTGACAGACTTTCCTTGTTAAGTACCAGCAGTGAGACCATACCAATGGTTCTGTCTGATTTTGACCTTCCTGACCATCAAGTTGAAATACTGCAGAGTTCTGACTCTGGCTGTTCTCAGTCATCTACTGGAGACAACATCAGTTATGAAGTGGAAACAGAAAGCCTGAGTGCTCAAGATAGCTCTCAGACTCTCAGAGAAGACTCACCTGATGAAATTGTGCAACAAGTGGTTACAGATCTTATATGCAAAGTTGTAAGCGGTCTCGGAGAAGAGGCTGAACCAGTTAAACATAATCTACACTCTGAAGATACTTCATGTAAATTCAGTCCTTTGGATAACTCCGTAGAGGTGGCAAAAAATGAAGATCAAAATATCCAAAGTAGCCGGAGTAGTTTGCTTAGTAATGACAGCTCCCAATTGCTATCTGCCTCAACTGAGACTGGACTTGAGAGCTTAAGAGATGAAATTTCAAGAAATAACTCTTCACCCTGTATTGCAGAAAGCCAGCAATCCCTCTCTGATCTTGCTCTTGCTTCCACTGAATCAAAGTCCAGAAAGCGAAGCCACAGTAGTATTCAGTTCAGCTTTAAAGGAAAGCTACCAGAAAAAATGTCAGAAAAAGAAACAATTGTTAAAGAGGCTGGTAAGCAACCAGGTGCAAAACCTAAGGTGAAAATAGCCAAAAAGAAAGATGAAGAGAAGAAGAAAGCACAAACAGAAAAGCTTAAGCAAACAAACGTCTTCTTTAGCGATGGTCTTGATTTAGAAAACTGGTACAGTTGTGGAGAAGGAGAAATTTCAGAAATAGAAAGTGATGTGGGGTCCCCAGGAATGCGGAAATCTCCCAATTTTAATATCCATCCATTGTATCAGCATGTGCTGCTTTATCTCCAGCTGTATGACTCTTCAAGGACATTGTACGCTTTTTCTGCAATTAAAGCAATTCTGAAAACAAATCCTTCAGCTTTTGTAAGCGCTATCTCCACTACCAGTGTCAACAATGCATACACTCCTCAGCTTTCGTTGCTCCAGAATCTTCTAGCCAGGCATCGAATATCTGTTATGGGCAAGGATTTCTATAGTCACATTCCAGTTGATTCTAACCATAACTTTCGGAGCTCTATGTACATAGAAATTCTTATCTCCTTGTGTTTATACTATATGCGGAGCCACTATCCAACTCATGTTAAAGTAACCTCACAAGATCTAATAGGAAACCGTAATATGCAAATGATGAGTATAGAAATTCTGACACTTCTCTTTGCTGAGTTAGCAAAAGTGATAGAAAGCTCTGCAAAAGGCTTTCCTAGTTTTATTTCAGACATGTTGTCCAAGTGCAAGGTTCAGAAAGTGATCCTGCATTGTCTGCTGTCTTCTATCTTCAGTGCACAGAAATGGCACAGTGAAAAGATGGCTGGAAAAAACATAGTGGCTGTAGAAGAAGGTTTCTCTGAAGACAGCCTTATAAATTTTTCTGAAGATGAATTTGACAATGGTAGTACTCTACAGTCGCAGCTTTTAAAAGTACTTCAACGGCTGATTGTGCTGGAACACAGAGTAATGACTGTGCCTGAGGAAAATGAAACGGGCTTTGACTTTGTCATAACGGACTTGGAGCACATTGGTCCCCAGCAGCCGATGACGTCTCTTCAGTATTTACATTCCCAGCCAATAACCTGCCAAGGCATGTTTCTCTGCGCAGTGATACGAGCTTTACACCAGCACTGTGCCTGTAAAATGCATCCCCAGTGGATTGGCCTTATCACTTCTACGTTGCCTTACATGGGAAAAGTTCTTCAAAGGGTGGTTGTTTCAGTGACTCTTCAGCTCTGCAGGAACTTGGATAATTTAATTCAGCAGTATAAATATGAAACAGGATTATCTGATAATAGGTATGCATATGTAGAGGTGTATAATCTTTTTAAGCACGTTTGATTGTGTTGAATTGCTTTACAATGAGATTAACCCATTTTAAAAAAAAAAAATCAATCTCTTATTTTAGGCCTCTCTGGATGGCATCAGTCACTCCCCCAGATATGGTTCTTACTTTATTAGAAGGGATCACAACAATAATTCATTACTGCCTCCTGGATCCATCTACGCAGTATCATCAGGTAAACTTATCTGGGTGTCTGAGAAGTTCCTATGCAGTACGTGTCAAATTCAGGACTGTGATTATGTTAGCAATGTGAAGACCTGAGTGGGAAACATAGCAAATAAATTGTCTTAGCTGTAAGTATGTTTTTTATTGATAATATACACATCTCAAACAGAAAAACAATTTTCTACTAATTGTACTTTTAAGAGAATAGTATTAGATTTTTTTCGTTTGGTTGGTTTCTTTTGGATTTTGGGGTTTTTTTGTTACCCTGAAATAGCTAAAGTAGGAATTCCTTAACTTTCAGACCTCTAAAATGACACTTTTTAGAGCTGGCTTTGTTTTGTGGAACTTCCCAGACTGATGCCTATCCTGTTACTTTCTGGCTGGACTGTGTTCATCTTGCAATATGTCAAAACATTCTCTTTCTGCTCCTTTGGTATATTCACAATTTGTCTTTTTATTCAAGCAATATTTTTAGATCTGATATTCTTGAGCATAGTCTCTTTAAGAATTTGGCCCAGATTCTGCAAGAAAATTTTTGTCCTACTCTCTCTGCAATATTGTTTTGGCTTTTTTTTTGTTCTTGTACCCCTTTGTCTTCCATTCATTTAAAAGTAACTGAAAAGTGTTTGTTGTCTGTGCAAGTAAGTAATTTTGCCTAGAGTATTAGTTACACTTAAAATTCTGAAATAATTGTTTTGCAAAGGTATAGGCAGATGATACGAAATTGATTGCTGTAGACAAGAGGCCTCACGTGTTCAGAATGCATTTGATAATGCACAACTGACTCAAAAGATTCTTTAACTATTATTTTTAATAGACTCAAAAGCTGTACATACTATAAGAATTACTAATTTGAAAAGGAGTTAAGGCTGAAAGCTTCCATGTCTATTAAGTCTCAATTTACACTATTTTACTTATGCTATATAAATAGATATTTAATACTCTTCCTCCTCTCTCCCCTTCAAATCCACTAGCTTTTGGTTAATGTAGATCAGAAGCACTTGATTGAAGCACGCAATGGGATCCTATCTATCTTGCATATGATCATGTCTTCTGTGACTTTGCTGTGGAGCATCCTTCACCTTGCAGATTCTTCAGAGAAAACGGCTGCTGCTGCTGCTGCATCCATTACTACCATTAATCTTGGGTCAACAAAGGTCAGAATATCAGGGATAATATTGTTTAAGTTGTTCATTAATACCTTTGTCAAACTAAATCCAATTCCATTCCCTTAAATGTAAATTGAGTTTTGATACCTTTGTCCTCATCTGCTCACCCACCCCACAAACAAGGCTGTTATAAATGGATATTGAATCTGCTTTTAAACTTGAGCGTGTCAATTCAAGACAGCAAAGTCTCATCTCTTTGCTTTCTACAAAGAAAATGAAATCCATCCTGAAAAAATTTAAGCCACCCTTTTATGCCTCAAAAGATATAAAAGATTAATGTAAAATCTTAGCAAAAGAGAACTCTGCTCTTAAAACATCTACTACTTGGACACTCATGAACTAGTTCCTTTATTCATTCAGTTCCCATACAGTGATGTCACTGTGCACAGGGAAATGACGTAGCAGACAGTGAGCTAGTAATCATAAAGAAGAGAGCCTGAGAAGGGGTCAAATAGGACTATACTGAGAATGCTGCCTAGCCCTCTTATTGGAAACATTTCAAACTTCTTACACTTCACATTATTTAATAGATAATTGTCACTTAAATTTGAAATGGTTTAAAATAAGATTTCCTCAGTTAATTTGAATACTATCAGAAATTGTTTATGATGATGCTGTGTTACATCCTTTTCAACCTGAATGACAATTCAGATTGAAGGAATAAAAAATAACTTATCTAAAACTCCATGTCTTTGCACAGACAGCATCCGTGGTCATCTTTGTGCTGCCCATAGGGTTTCCTACTCACTGAAAGAAAGGGGGTCTGTACTTGTTGGTGGCCTGTAATATTATGCTGCTTCTGTGAAAAAAGGATAAGCTTTTGTACTCTGGTTAAACATTAACTCTTCTGTACATTCCAGCTTTTCTTTAATTTGCCCAAGTCCGTAGTATTCAAAAGAGCATTCAACATGTCCTGTTTATGAAAAAGTCCAGTTTTAATTCAGCTTGTTCGGTGTAGTATCACTGTAGGTTATTTTACTTTTTCACCTCATTGCTTTCAGGTAATGCTTTTGTAGCTGCCTTGGAGTTGGTGGATGTGGTTAAAAACACACAAAACTGTGGAACTCTGCAGAATTGTGTGTCTAAAGTATAAGCAAGCTTTTTAAGCTGCAGTACAACTAGGTTGCTTTGGCAACCACACTCTTGGCAAGTGCATAAAGTATATAGTCAAGCTCTGGGATCGTATATAGCAGTTTCCTGCAAGCTTAGACAATTCCTACTGAAATATCTCTGACCAAGGTAAAAATGGCTTTCAGAAAACAGGTAGAAAGTGCATTTTTTTCTGAAGTCTTCCTGTCATAGAAAACAGGTCAAGAAGACAGCTCAGGAAATGCATGTCCTGACCCAAGTGTGCCTCAGTAACTTCTGACATGCTTAAAAAACATTACTGGGAGTTTCAACAGTGAGTATTTCAGTCTCCCAGAGTAGCATGTCCTTTCTTTTAGGATTTCCCCACCACCTCTGCTTCTTAATCTGTATCTCACTTGCTACAAAGCAAGTCCATCACTATTTGTGGCAAACGTGAACATCATCTTCCTTGCTTCTTTCTAACTACCTTGTACACGTTTGATAACTATTGTATCTCCACTTATGCTTTTCTCCTGACTATATACAAACCCATTTCTGCCCCTTCTTGTGCATCATATTCCATAGCACTAATCTTTCTTTTTATAGTTTGAGTTCTATCAGTTTGTGGTACATTTCTTGAAGTAAGGTGTCCAAAACAGGACATGGTATGTGGTATCTTCTTTCAGGGGAAATACTTATGTCTTTCATGAGGTGTTGCTATTTATGAATGCTCTTTTCCCCTTCCTTGCAAAGTCGTCATGGTGAGTTTGTGATCCCCTATAATCCCAAGACTTTTTTCTGTAGCACCACTATCTAAATAGTTTCTCATCCTGAATCACTAAAGTTGTTTATTCCTACCTTTGCATGCAAAGATCAAGCCTTTATTGCAGTTGATCTTTTTTCAGGATGCTTTTTAAGTTTGTCAGATCATTTTTAGTTCTGTACTTTTCTATCAGTTGCTTCCCACTTCATTACCATTTGCAAATTTAACAAGTGTATTTTATCTTCCCTTGTCTTAGTCATGAATAAAATGATTGAAGAGTACCAGATGTAGAATAGAGCTTTATGAACCCTCTGAGTACATCATCCCATTTTTATAAATGTTAGTGATAGTTACCGTCCAAGTATGGCTTTTAGCTAGCTGTTTTGAACATAATGCTGAGGTGCTTATCTAAAGGTATATGTGTTCTGCTTCCACCTTTCAGAATTTGAGGCAGCAGATTCTCGAACTTTTGGGACCAATTTCAATGAATCATGGTGTTCACTTCATGGCTGCTATTGCGTTTGTATGGAATGAAAGGAGGCAAAATAAAAATACTTCTAGAACAAAGGTATGTTTATACTACAGTGGTCACTTGAAATAGCGGTAATAGCTTTAAGTGATTTTGAAGCAGTAAGGAGAAAATTCAGACATTCCAGTGAAAAAATGCGTAGTATGAAATACAGAGAATATTTATATTACATTTCTAATTAGAAACTGTACTGTCAGGGAGCTACCAATTTATTTTAGAATTGGATAATCTTCCTGAATTATTCAGGAAGAGAATAAGTGACTCCCAAGTCTCTAGATGAACTGTTAGTTACTAACATTTCAATCCCATTAGATCAGCTGCCTTGATTTTGGCATAGGCATTGTCTGCGATGATAATCTGTGACATACATTTGATTCTTTTAGGTTATTCCTACAGCAGGTGAAGAGCAACTTCTACTGGTCGAGCTAGTTCGCTCTATCAGTGTTATGAGAACGGAGACTGTTATACAAACAGTGAAAGAAGTTTTGAAGCAGCCTCCAGCCATAGCGAAGGACAAGGTATGAAGACTGTAGAGATGCTATTGACTTATTTAATGTCCTCTTACTGAAGCTTAGATTACTGATGATAAGGATACTTCATTCACAAAGCTGAGCAGTACAATGTGTAAATTTTCACAGTATCTAATAGAAGGATGAACTTTTGGAGGGAAGGCATACCTCCTTAAGTCATGACCATTTACTGAACAACTCCAGAATCCTGTTTACTGCTTCTGTGCAAGACTGTGTTTTGTGGGGATAGGCTGCTTACATTAGGGAAACAGGTGCATACCCTAGCATCAGGTTGATTTTATTCAGGTGGGAAAGTGAAGTGGGGAAAAGAGGGAATTAAAAAAAAAAAAGCAAAGAATAACTTTATAGAGAGATGCCTAAATGGACATTCATAATATTCTGTTAATGAATTAAGCTATATCTTCAGACACTACAGTAACATTATAGCATTGTCAGTTTTGCCCTGGCAAGTGAGGGGGAAAAAAAAGTCACTTTCTTCTTCCTGATGACACAGGTTTTGTATCTTTTTCTAGAAACATCTTTCACTGGAAGTCTGCATGTTGCAGTTTTTCTATGCTTATACTCAAAGGTAAGACAAGAAGTTAAATTTTATTTCTGTCATCAAGAAGCAGATGGACAATTTGAATATTTTACATCTTTTTATAATCCCTAGGATGAGAAATAGCTTGTGAAATATAAATCATGAAGAAAGAATGGTTTTGAACTGTAGGTGTCATAAAAAAGAAAGGGATTTATTTTGTGAGTTCCCTAGTTCTGCATCACCTTTCTTCCCCCCACCTAAAAATCCTGCAGGAAATCTGCCCCCTGCCCAAGGAAAGCTGATCGTAGTTGTGCAGTAACTCATTGGTACCACTCCCGCCTTGGACTGAAAAGCATGTCTTTCGAGTGCACTGTTCTTCTGCCTTCCTCCTTTTCTTAATGACTTGATGTAGCCACCTAATATTAAATGAAAAACCAAAGAATCTGTATGAATGTTGATTCACAGTATCTGACAGGAGAACTGTGAGGTAGAAAGAAAATGGGGAATACCCCATGATGCTGTTTTCATTGCCATCTCTGCTCTCTTTCTTAGGATTCCAGTGACCAGCTTAGTAGATAGCTGGGCAGCACTGCTGCTTCTGTTAAAAGATTCCATCCAGGTTGGTCTTCCAGCTCCGGGACAATTCCTCATACTTGGGTAAGTGCTCTTGATATTTGCAATTTCCAAATAAACTCAAATGTAAGTGTGTGAAAACATACTAAAATGTTAGTGTTTTCAAATCTCTCGCACTTATTTTTGAGTGGTAGAGCTATTGCCCGAGTTCTGTGGGTTTTATCAAATCAGTTTCTTCTCTGAGGAATGGTTACATATATTAAATTTTATATTATATGATATAAGCCACGATCTTACCTTACTGATTATTTGAATGATTCAGGCTCTTTAACAGTAGGTTTAAGTTTCTGATTTTTCTTAGAAAATAACTACAATGACTATTTCTTAGGTATGTGTAGACTTGTAGCCCACTAGAAAGGATTCATTCCCAGCATGAAAGCTGTTTGTGGAGTGTTAGAAATAAAATGTTGAATATGATTTTCTGTGTAGTGCTTCAAGGACCATTTTCTTGACTTTCCGGAGTTTATCTTCCCTAGTAAGCTGTCTCTAAAGATGTTTTTGTGTATAGTCTAGTAAAACATGTTCTTGATAAACAATTATGGTATGATCAGAATTAACTTAAACTTGAAAGGATGTTTTCTAGAATATTGATAAGTAGCAATGACTGAAGGTTTAGTAAATAAGTATTGTGCACGTAAATTTCTTCACGTTTGTCCTAGCTCTTAAAAATACTGAATAATGTATTGTGAGAAGAAAATCCATACCTACTTCCATATTTTTTCAGGGTTCTTAATGAGTTCATTATGAAAAACCCAAGCCTGGAGAATAAGAAAGATCAAAGAGATCTCCAGGTAAGAAACTTGTGGTATGTATGTCTCTTTTGAAAATATTGAACAATAAATGCTTGAATATACTAGAATTATCTGATATATCAGTTCTGTAGTCTGAAATGACTCTTTAGTGTCTTCTACTTAGTACTATTTATAATCTGTTGAAAAGGATCTCATTTTCTGTGGAGTTATTAATCACTGATAATATAGAACAGAAGTGATTTGAAAGCAGTTCTATACTTAATTAGCTATATAGATTTTCTACAAAAACACGTCAGGACAGCAAATACAGCCCTTCTGCACAAAGTTCTTAAAATGCTTGGTTTTTTTCTACTAGGATGTGACGCACAAGATAGTGGATGCCATTGGGGCAATTGCTGGTTCTTCCTTGGAACAGACGACTTGGCTAAGACGAAACTTAGAGGTTAAGCCTTCCCCCAAGATTATGGTTGATGGAAACAACTTAGAATCAGATGTCGAAGGTAGTTTCATTTTTGTCTTTATTTTAAACAAAACAGTAATTATCAAGCCAAAATGAACAAAGAGGACAGCTTTACTATATTTGAATACATTAAAAATGCTTCAGTATGGTTCAGGCATTAGTATCTTACACAGTGTATGTGGCAAAGTCTGTAAATCCTCAAAATATATGCTATTAAAATATGTAAGGTAAATAATGGCTTAAGAAAACTAACTTTGGACATTTTTTTATTATTATCTTCATTTAGATATGTTGTCTCCAGCAATGGAAACTTCAAACATAACTCCATCTGTTTATAGTGTCCATGCATTGACCTTACTTTCTGAGGTAAATGTCTCCTCAGATGTAATAAATAATGTCTTATAATAAACTGTTATATTGTGAAAAGCCTTGGACTAGAAGCCTGGGGAAAGAGATTTGATGGGAAACACTGAAGTGAATGGATTCTGGGTCCTGTCATGTAACAATATATAAAACTCCGTTACTAACCCAGTTATCCATCTCACTGAGTATTTATGAGGCATAAAGCATGGCCTTTCAGAGGTGTAGTACAGGAAACGTTTTGGGTGGCAAACTTTGTGTGTTATTAGTGGTATGTGTTACTTATTGCTGATAACAGCAGTCAATCTTTGAAATTTTTTTGTTTGTTTGTAGCTTATTCTGTAGAACACTTTGCCCAGGAGCTTATGCTTCTGTGTTTTTACCTTAGTTTGCTTTAAAAATTATGGGAACTTTGTACTCTGGATTTTGTATAGTACCTGAAATTTGATCACTTCTATCATAAACTTGAATGTTCAGTAAAGGACGTTATAAAAAAAAAATGCTGAATAGTAGATAAAAAGCAATTTGGGAGTGCGTGATAACTTAACTTATCTTCCTCTCCTTTTATAGGTTTTGGCTCATCTCTTGGATATGGTTTTCTACAGTGATGAAAAAGAGAGGGTTATTCCTTTGCTTGTAAATATTATGCACTATGTTGTTCCCTACCTCCGTAATCACAGGTATGTTTACAATTTATTGAATTGATGTAGATCTCTACAGCCAGTTGAAATTTGGTGGGTGACACTTAAGTTGAAACAGGCACGATAAGGATTAGATGTCTATCAAACTTTCTATAAAGCAACAATTCAAAATTGTTTCATGTTGACTTTGGTTTTTTTGTTTAGTGCTCACAATGCATCCAGCTATCGAGCCTGTGTCCAGTTATTAAGCAGTCTTAGTGGGTATCAGTATACAAGGAGAGCATGGAAAAAGGAAGCATTTGACCTCTTTATGGATTCCAGTTTCTTCCAGATGGATGCTTCATGTGTTAACCAGTAAGACTTTTTTCCTGCTTCTATCGATGGCTGTTACAAATTTTATGTATACCATTACATAAGAGTATGAAGAATGTGGACCAAAATTTATTTCTTCTATTTCTCTCAACAGAGATCTGTTGGGAAAAAGTTATGTGTCTTAGATTACAACATGAAATGTGAAACTCGCTTACCTAAGGTGTATTTCTATGCACAGGTCTATTTTTTTTTTTTTTCAATTTCAAATTTTTTCTTTTTAATTTATTTTTTCTATGAGGAAAAAGTGGTTAACATATTATAGAATCATAGAATGGTTTGCGTTGGAAGGGACATTAAACATAATTTAGTTCCAACCCCCCTGCCATGGGCAGGGACACCTTCCACTAGGATCAAGTTGCTCAAAGCCCCATCCAACCTGGCCTTGAACACTTCCAGGCATGGGGCATCCACAACTTCCCTGGGCAACCTCTTCCAGTGTTTCACCACCCTCACAGTAAAGAATTTCTTCCTAATATCTAATCTAAATCTACCCTCTTTCAGTTTAAAACCGTTACCCCTTGTCCTATCACTACACTTCCTGATAAAGAGTCCCTCCTTGTATTTCCAGTAGGCCCCCTTTAAGTACTGGAAAGCCGCTATAAGGTCTCCCTGGAGCCTTCTCCTCCAGGCTAAACAACCCCAGCTCTCTCAGCCTGTCTTCACAGGAGAGGTGCTCCAGCCCTCTGATCATCTTTGTGGCCCTTCTCTGGACCCATTCCAAGAGGTCCATGTCCGTCTTATGTTGCGGGCCCCAGAGCTGGCTGCAGTACTCCAGGTGGGATCTCACCAGAACAGAGTAGAGGGGGAGAACCACCTCTCTCAACCTGCTCACCATGCTTGTTTTGATGCAGCCCAGGATACCGCTGGCTTTCTGGGCTGCAAGAGCACATTGCCGGCCCATGTGAGGACCCCAAGTCCTTCTCCTCAGGGCTGCTCTCTATCCCTTCATCCCCCAGCCTGTATTGATACCAGGGGTTGCCCCAACCCATGTGCAGGACCCTGCACTTGGCCTTGTTGAACTTCATGAGATTCACACGGGCCCACCTCTCTAGCCTGTCAAGGTCCCTCTGGATGGCATCCCTTATTTTCTTTGAGAAGGGGGTTCGAGAAATGTAGTTATAGTTTCAGACCAAATCACACCAAGTAAATGGTGCCTATGTAGCAGAGAGCTTGGATTGGAAGCCTTAGCCTGAATTAAATGAGCAGAAAAAGCTCTGTAAGTATTCCTGTAAATTCCTAGGTTTTTTTCTTGCTTTTCTGATTTGCGTACAATTTCCTTCTTTTAGTTGGAGAGCTATTATGGATAATTTGATGACACATGACAAAACCACATTCAGAGATTTGATGAGTAAGTATTGATGTAGTAGTGACTTTTCTCCAAGGGAAACATTAAAAAAAGGGAAAACAAATATCCTGAAGAAAACATTTGTTCAACATTTAATAAATCAAACAGATTGGAATAAATGTTTTTCATGTTTTCTTCAACTAATTGTTTCTGGAGATCCATAAATAAGATAACTTGAAGTGAAAGAATTTGAGACTATCTTGGCACACAGTAAATTTTGCCTATATGGCAAAGTTGATTAAGCAGAACAGGTGGGGGTGGTTTTTGTTGGGTTTTGGTTTGTTTGTTTGTGGTGGTGGTTTTTGTTTGTTTTTTTTAAGATCTGACACTAACTCTGCTTAAGGAAAAATCAATTCTGCACATTCCAAAATTCTAAGCATCTATACCTGCAAATTGAGTTTAAAAAAAAAAAAAAAAAAAAGGCTAAACTGCTTCCCAAAAACCCTCAAACCCAGGCAGTATTCTGTATACTTACAAGTTTTCTTTCAACATGTATTTTAAATCACTGTGGTTAAAAATACAAACTGCAGAACATGCATCTTCTTAACATCTGGTTTTGAACTACATTAATGCAATGAAAGTAAGAGTTATTTGTGCCTTAAAGTGAAACAGAAGGGAAATTTTGAAGTTTGTCTCTGTACTATGCATTTTTTCTTTCAGCACGAGTGGCTGTGGCTCAGAGCAGTTCACTGAATCTGTTTGCTAATCGAGATGTAGAGCTGGAACAGCGTGCTATGCTCCTGAAGAGACTGGCTTTCGCAATTTTTAGTAGTGAGATAGACCAATACCAGAAATACCTTCCAGACATACAAGGTAAGTAAAAATGTATCATTTAGTGGACTTCTGGACTCTGATGTTAACTGAGGAGTATTTGTATGACAGGGTAACAGCAGGTAAATTTGTCCCCTGGAATATCGGTGTGCAGTACAATTTCCGTGGCTGGATGCAAAGTTTCTGCAGATTTTGGTTAGAATGTTTTCAGTCTTAAATGATTGCAAACTACACAGACGTCATGATTACCAGTTTACTTTTATCCAGGTTATTTCACTGATCTGTCATTTTATACCTTAATCAATGTCCTTGGGTACCTGCAACGTCTGTTTTGACAGGAACATCTGAGGTATAAACACCTATCAACTAGGGATAAATAGAAAGGCTGACCTTGAAGACGTTTTAAATTCTTGACTTCTCTAGCTGTTTTTTCTGCTGTTTTGTTTATCTGTCCTATTTATCACTGAAGAATATCTCTTCCAGTGACCTTTTACATTAAGCGATTGGGAATGGGAGCTGCTTGGTTTTATTCTAAGATGATGCAAATAGTTACAGCAGCACCTTCTAGAGATATTGTCTTTTAGTGCTACCAAGGTGGACACTTTGGTCTCTTCCTCCATATGGCTAGTCAATTGCATCATCTTTCTTGTTTCATTTGTTTGAGGATTTATTCTTTGAAGGGTTTGTTTTTTTTTTCCCCAGTCAAGTCAGTAGTTGGATTTACTATGTTCAAGATATCAGGTGGTTTTACTGGTCTGAACTACAAAATGCTTGTGTTGTTTTGACTGAAAAATTTCTGAATTGAGGAAACCTTCTTGGCTTTTTGTTTCAGAAAGGCTGGTAGAAAGTCTCCGTTTGCCACAGGTGCCCACCCTTCATTCCCAAGTGTTCCTGTTTTTCAGAGTATTGCTTTTAAGAATGTCTCCGCAGCACCTTACCTCGCTTTGGCCAACCATGATCACTGAGCTGGTGAGTTGCAGTTAGCCTTCATGAATTGGAAGACTGGTGCAAATTTGAGACACAGCCTCATTCCTCCTCAACATTTTTAAGAAAATCTCTTCTAGATACTGTGCATGTAAATTTACAATGGACACAAATTGAAAGCTGACGTATTTTCATAGTCCTGATGTCTGGTTTTTGCAACCAAATAGAATACCTGGTGGCTTATGTTCAGATGTCTCCTGTATTAAATTTGTATTTGCCCTCACTGTTCCTTCCTGACTCCTGCTTCAATTTCTGCCTGTGTATGTGTACCCTCTCCATCATTCCCGCTCCTGCTCGGCTCAGTGTTCCCTGTTTCCGCTTTCCTGGTCATTCAGCCCTCTTCCTCCAACAATGAGGATGAGAAGCCACATAAAGGAGGAGTCAGAATCCATGTTGTATTGGCAATTGATGGTCATTCAGATCACATTGTGGCTGAAATTTTGTAACTAGATTTATACAAGGCTCAACTCAGCTTTCTTCTTTCTCTTGTTTTACTCTGCGTAACAAGACAGGATAAACATCCATTCAGAGCTTCTACCTGTGGAGTCTCCAGTGTTGGCTGTTTGACGCACTCTTTTGGGTTTCAGCTTTGGCAATGGGAATGGAGGAGAGTGGTTGATGCATCCTGTGGTCCATTTAGCCTGTTAGCCAAGGAGTTCCCAAGGGACTGGCTAACACAGATGGCGAATCAGAATCACTGCTGTGATTTTTTTTTTTTTTTTTGTATCTGTAGGTGCCTAACCTAGTCCTTAGATAACCACAGATCTAAGCAATAGAAGGAGAAAAGCTATATAAAGTATTTTAAAGACCAAGTGCATTGTTTTGGCAATAGATGCATTTAACATTGAACCTGTCAATAGTATAAATATTAGGAAGCCTGTTCTACTCAGTGTAGCCCTCTGATTCCTATGCCTTTACACAAGTTACCACAGTCCTGGAACTACTTTCAGTGGACAGGACTGTATTAATTCTGGGAATTCACACCTGAGCTTGACTGCTCCATCACGTGATTCTTTATTCTCATTTCCTTTAGGTCTTGCTCTCTTTCTAAGTAGTGTGGGGGGGATTAGCCTCTGAGAGCTTTCCTGGCCATAACAGAGCCAGTTTCTTATCACACTTGTGCTACCCAGGCTATATATAAAGGGATGAAAGAGCTTTAGGTTGCCAGTGTCCACTCATAGCTCAGGGGGTTACTTCATCATCCAGGAATGGAAATAAAGCTCCAAACAGTTCCTCTAAGGCTTATTATTCAGGCCTGCTTACAGCATTTTCCTGAGTCACGGTCCATAAAAAATGGTATTAAAATGTAGCATTTGATCTTCAGGTACAAGTGTTTTTACTGATGGAACAGGAGCTCACTGCTGATGAAGACATTTCCAGGTAAACTTATGACCTTCCCACTTGTTTAACTTGGTAACAGTCTCCTGGCATGCTCATTCTTTAGAATAATTTGTCTTGGAAAGAATTGTCAAGCTCAAATGAGAAGGACAAGTAAAGGGTAGTTCACTCTGACTGCAGTACCAGGGACATACTGTTCAGGACAAAACAAAACAAAAAAATCCCACTGTCAGATTGCTCATAAACCCCTAAGGTAAATTATGCAGTACAAGTATGTTAGTTTTTACAGTGCTTTCCTGCCTAAAATGATACTGCTTCTGCAATTAAAATATTCATGGCATGACTTTATAGCTTTTCTGTATCATACACTTTCATTTAGAATAAGACTGATACACTTCTTTTTGGTCTAAATAAAAATGTTGTTTCTTCTAGTCTTAGAATGAGATAAAGATGAGGTAGATAATTTTTGCTATTTCATTGTCCATTTCTGTCCAATCTACCTTCTGCACAGTATGATCCAGTTTCAGTCAATGCTAGCAGTAGAGGCAGATTTCTCAAAAGAACAGGAGTTATTTGCCCAAGTCTTATTCTTCACTTTTTTCCTAGGTTCTATTTGTTCTTTTGAAGAATTTTTCCCTAAAATAAAGTAATATCAACGTGACTGGCAATTTTAAACTTTCTCTTAATTTGGATGTGTGATGGGAATGAGATACAGCGCAACGTGTTTATTATATAGTAACATTTTATCTTTGTGTGTGTGTGTATATATGTACAAACATACAAAACTCCACCCATAGCACAGACTTGCAGTGTTCTGATTTGATTTATGGATTCAGGATTAAGTTGGTAAATAGAGTTGTGTGTTTGTAAAGGGAAGTAAGAAGGATGATGTTCCCATACTGGCAGAAAGCTGTTATGACTCATCTGCCTGCTACAATTTATTTTAGAACTTCTGGCCCATCTGTTGCTGGTCTGGAGACGACGTACACAGGCGGCAATGGTTTCTCCACGTCCTACAATAGCCAGAGATGGTTGAACCTGTACCTGTCCGCTTGCAAATTTCTGGACTTGGCCCTAGCTTTACCATCTGAAAACCTGCCTCAGTTTCAGATGTGAGTAGAAGTAACTGTCGTTTAAGTTTTCGGATGTTTTTCCATGCCTCTTGGTAAAATTCTAGTATATAAAAATCTTTGTTTTCCTATTTCCTTTCCTTTACATGCCTTCGCCTAGGGCAGCCCACAGTTCATTCCCTTCCCGTGTCAGAGCGGCCCCCAGAGCAAATGATGGTACACACCCAATGAGTTCAGTCTGGTTTGATTTAGCCTGTGGCAAGAGATTCTCCACACTTGTGAGCTGATCAGTAATAATGATTTATTCAAGTATTTTATTTTTAAAGTATTTAGTTGCAGTAATGTCCAAGAACTCAAAATACACCCACACGTCTCAGTGACTAATGCATGAGATCTGAGATGACATACAGCCATCTGCGTGACTCACTTAAATTACTCCTGCATGATCTGGAAGATGTTGCAACAAATCTGCTTGTGAAGGGGACCCCATAGGTTTTTCTTGGTCAGTAGCGTTCCTGTGTGCAAACTGCTTCCTCAGTGCCCCTGCAATCCTGTTCTGTTGGAAAAAAAAATTAATGGAAAACAACTGGCATTTGCTGAAGACCTTAGAAATGAGAGGCCGCCAAGGACAAAAGAAGGTCTCTCCTCTCTTCCTTGACACTGCATGGTGGTGACTGTGTGAGAGCTGCTGCCCTGCAGCAGCTGCACAGCTGCTGGAGACGTTTGGTCACCTCTAATTATCCTGTTATTTAAAAGCCACTCATGTGGGCTAGAGGGTGGAAGGACTTGCACATACTGTGTCAGTTTGTGCCCTGTAGTATTTCTGAATCTAAATCTAATGTTGAAGGTTCCTTCATTTATTTTATTTTCTGGGGATTTGGCTAATAATTCTGGTTCAGTTCTCCGAGCTGTCCCAATCCCCGTTATTAGCCGACCTAGTTTTATTTAGGTCATTACTGTGCATTTCTGGAAAGACAATAGTCATGCTGAATCACACCGTCTTTTATGGCGTTCTCATGGAGGCTTAGATTGAAGTTTTAAGGACAGAAATTTTTTTCCTTTATAGTTTATAATGCAAGTACCCAGCCCTTGCAGTGCAGCAAGGTGGGGTGGAGGGAATGGTCCACTTGGTCTCGTTGGCCTATGAATAGGTAAAATAAATGAGTTTCTGTTATCAACATGGTATATTGCGAACATTTTGTGTGTTATAGTAAGCATTGCGAATGTGCAGCAAAATGTTTTAAGTAACTTACGTATCACATAATTCAGAATTGCTTTCAGTTCTCTGGCGCACAATGAAGATGTGACTACTGTTTTTAGCTTCTCTGCCTTATCTCGCTCTTGGCATCCTTAAATACTTTAAGAAACTCTAAAGGAAAAAGACAGTGCTACATTCTTGGCCACATTACCTCCTGCTTTTCAGAATGTGCCTTTCCTATTCCTTCTTGTCAAAGACTGATGTTTTTTGTGTGGGTTGGTTTTGCTTCCCCCCCCCCCCCCCTCCTTTCTTTGATACTTAACTAGATTTCCTCATCCACTCATATTTATAGATCTACCAGAAAAGCCTGCGTGCTCAGTAAGGATAATAATGTCTCCTTGTGTTATGTCATGGCAGGTATCGTTGGGCTTTTATTCCAGAAGCGTCAGATGATTCAGGCTTGGAAGTACGAAGACAGGGTACGCATCAGAGGGAATTCAAACCGTATGTGGTACGTCTAGCAAAACTGCTGCGAAAAAAAGCAAAGGTATGTTGCTTTCTTTCAGTTTTACTTTTCATTGAAAGCTTTCACGTACAGTAACTTGCAGCACTGTTTTGTTTTGGATTTTTTTTTTTTTTTTTTTACAATGAAGAATGGAAAGGAATTTATCTGGTGTGGGAGATTCCCCCTGGAGTAATCTCAACTCAGCATCAGGCAAAAACCACGTGTAGGTATATAAAACAAAAAACAAACAAACCAAAAAACCAAACCAAAACTAACAAACAAAAAAAACCCCAATCCTACTATGGTCAGTGACTTCAGAGTTTCCAATTAATATTATTATTTGTATTATTTGAGTAAAAAGTAAGATATACTTCAGTGTCTATTTTAACATAAAGTCACTTTCAGATAGCCAGTCATATATGTAGATACTAGTCTAACTAACTACCTTTTGAAGTAGAAAAGCATTTTTGTTAATAATAATCACATTTAAATATTTAGAAAACTTGCATTCCTAAAAATGACAGAACCAACAGTCTTGAGACCGTGCAGAGCCAGGGAGGGCTGGGTTTCTTCCCCGAAGCAGCTACGATGAATGGAAGAAGGCAGAGAGCAGTAGAAACACTTCTGGGGTAATCTTGGCTGCACAGTTTGTAGTGTGGGAGCAGAATTAGGGTTGTCATTATGCTGGTGCATGAGGTATATTAAAACCCTAGTTTGGGTGGGCTGGAGGCTTCATCTGCTAATGAAGCTGATGGAAGCTGGCCGAGCCCTGTCCCAGGGAGTTCCCTTCTGCTGCCACAAAGAAAATTGCTGTCAGATACTTTGCTGCTCCTGCTGTGAGGACAGCACTCCCCAGGCAGGCACTTCACTGGGAAAGGTTGCTGGGTGAGCCAGGGAAACAGGGAGGAAGCTCCAAGCCATATGGGAGAAAGCCAAGAATGAAACTTCAAAGCTTTCCCTCCAAATAGATGGCATCGTCAGGGCTGTGACACTGGCAGCTTGCTGTAGCTACTGCATTTACTATCTCTAATGAATGTTTTCATTGAGTAAAGAAACTACTGCTGGCATACAAGTGGCTACATAAAATTTAGGGATAACTTAGTTGCAGGCAGATCTGAATTATTCAAGCGAGACTCACAGCTATAGGGGATAAAACAAGTACCTGAAGCACATCTGCATTCTTCATTTTATTGTTTTTGAACAAGATGAGACTAAATTTCTCTTCTCGCATGTATAAAGGAATAATCAGTTTTGACTGACTGCTAATCAGGCATAGCCTCTAACCCTGATGTGCAATGTGGTGTGCTATACTTGTTAGAAAGTTGTCACACTCCAAATAATCTCTCTGCATGACTTATAAATTACATACAATGTATAAAATATACATGCTGGTAAGTACTGTATGTCGAGATAGAGGCCTGAAGTCAGAACTTCCACAGTATGCTTCAAGAATATAGAAAACTTCCTGGAATTTCTGGAACCCTCTAGTCACGGCAGCTGTTGCACACTGTCAGCCATAGCTAGGGGTATGAGGACGAGATAAACATGAGGCAATGAATACTGACTTCCAGGCCATTTCTTCGTTGTGCAGAGGAGAATACTGTTGCACATAGCTGCGGGTTTTTCTTAGAAAATAACTGTTTCTGAGCAAAATGTTCCAGTGGATCTTAATTTTCCTTCAGGGGCACTCTGACTAATGTACAGGTTTGTGTAGTATGGTGTTGCTCAGGCTCTGTTGTCTAAAGGAAACGTGCTTAAAAACCTCCCTCGGCACTACTGGCAATAAACAGAAGAACAAACTGGCAGTGCTGTTATTGTCTAATAGTGTCTTGGCCACACCAGCCCCAGAGGCTGCTCTTTCTCGACCATGGACTCTTTGGGGTGGGTGACTTTTCTAGCTGAAGCACAGCACCCAGCCAAGGAACTGCACGGCCTTCACGGCAAAGTATTATTTTGATATATGAAATGCAGTCTGAAAGTTCTCCTCTTTCCTTCCACAGGACAAACAGGAGGACTTTAAGACGGTGGTTTTGGAGGGAATGGAGATGGCCAAGCATCAGGTGAGGGTGGCCTGTGATGCTTGAGTTGTGAAACAAGCTCGCCATAACAGTACCATCGCCTCAAGGCCCTGGGCAGTATTTAGCTGTCAGTAAGAACTGAGAGCTCAGTCTTGTTAGAGGACAAACTTGAGAGATTTTTAAAGTGAAAGAATCACGAGGGCCCTTATTTTTATAGATAACTTAAACAAATATTTTTAAGTTGGTTTCTTACATGAAATAGATTACAGAAAGGTAATGTTAGTTCTAAGAAGAATTATGATTGCAAATCATCATAAAGTTAAATAATAAAAAAAATTTTGCCAGACGGCAGGTGTGAAACACACGATCCATAATCGCTCTCTGTCAAATTAACAGTTGTTTTAAGTATCTGAGGCATTGGTGGTGGTTGCTTAGCGGATGCTGCCGTGAGGAAATGGCTTGGATAGATTGTATTTCATTGCTCGGAGAGAGAGTTAGCGTTTGCAGGTGCACCCCGTTTGGTTGGCTGCTGTGTAACACTGGAGGCAGTCCGTGCTGCTCACCACGGGGTAACGGTAAGCACAATAGAGAACCAGTACTGACAAGCCTCTCTTCTGTGATTCCAGTGTGAAGTTTTAAAGGAGAAACCTTAAAAATTAGTAGCTTCATTAAAAGCAGGAGGCATCAACAACTGTCTGTGTGGGAATGCAGTCTTCCCTTCGTTCTAGTTCATTATGAGCCTTTCTTTTCTTGAGACGTGTAGAGTCTCGTGGTAATCTCCTGTCACAGGGAGCCAAATTGCCAGATTAAAATACTAAATATGTTCATATTTAATTTTAACCTAATTGTTTTTTGTGAAATGGATGTCATGTAGGCTCCTGAATTGCAAGACCATTGCTTCATTTAAGGGGCAAAAACTGTATTTGCTAAAGTATCATCTCTTGAAGAAAATCTGTTTGCTCAAAGGCCGTGCGATCAGTAATCCTCACCTTACGCTCTGCTCCCGCTGCTGTCCTGTCCCCCTCGTTCCCCTTTGGTTACCAAGCCTGCTCCTTAGGAGCTGCGCAGCCGGCAGGGCTTGGGGACCCCCGCCTGGGCGGAGGCAGTGCCATTAGGGAGGCATTGCAGGAGGGAGGCACTGCTCACAGGCGGATCAGGAGGTGGCTCTCCTTGATGCCGCCTTCGTGCTGCTTTTCTCCTTCCTCACAGAATAAAAACCAGTATCGCTGGAACTCTACTTCACAGTAGAAGCTCTCCCACGCTGGTTTGTCAGTAACAGTCCAAACAAGGTGTTTCTAGTGGTGATAGTACCTTATTGTCAAGATTTGAATATGTTTTTTGACTCAAAAGAAAAAAAGGAAATTAGTGAATATCATATAAGCAGCTGGATGTTGGTGCTCGGGTATTTTAGCATGCAGGTGTTTGCAGGGTTACAGCAGGGTACTGACACTGCCTGTGAGCCTCTGGTGCCTGACTGCTGCCTTTGCTGGTGGGGTTCCTGAAATTCCTTCCCATGAAATGGAAGGTGTGTAATGGAGGTCTTCTGAGAACACGCCATGAGTAACTGCATCGTTTTCCTTTGAGGACAACTTCAAGTGTTTGCTCAGAGCCTCCGCGTGTGTTATTTCTGATACTAAAAACAGCACCGCTTTTGCTCTTCCTGAAAACTCTCAACTCCAGCTTCGGAGTGAAAGCGCTTCCTTTCTGTTTTAACTTCCTCTGGGGTTTATTGTCACTAGTGCTGGCAGTAGGGTGAACCGCGTGCGTTACCAGAGACCAGCCTGCTTTGGAAAGCAGAGGAAGGAGCACCCGACTTACCCAAGCAGCTGCAATGCTGGCTGTCACCAGCTTGGGCTGTTTCTGTTAGCCGCCAGCGGGATGCGGTGGCAGAGGCGCAGCGGACTCCACTGCCCACCGCAGCCTTCCCGTAGCGTCAGCCGTCCACCTGCCAGCCTGTTCCCTCCCAGCCACCGCTGCTGCAAAGCGCAGGGAGGGGGGGAGCAGCTCTGCTTCAAAAGCTGCGCTCCAGCATACATCCGTTTCGGTGATAAGACAAGTATTTTTGGAATATTGGAAAAAATACTTTATTGGGCATTAGTCTTTTATTTTTACCTGTGCTTTTTCTGTTTTGTCCTGTATTATTTCCCATTTCTCTGTATTTACAGAAAAACCCAGAGGAGGACGGCTCAGGGAAAACACTAAGCTGGGAACCAGGTCACTTGCTTTTAACCATCTACACTGTTCGCAGCATTGAGCAGCTTTTGCCTTTCTTCAATGTACTCAGCCAAGTTTTTAACAGCAAAGTCACGAGCAGATGCGTTGGACACTCAGGGAGCCCTGTCCTTTACCCCAACTGTTTTCCGAGTAAGGACATAAAAATGGAGAACCTCAAGACCTTCTCCAGCAAAGCAAGACAAAAGATAGAAGAAATGGTTGAGAAGGATTTTCTTGAAGGTGTCATAAAAACATGAACCAAACTGGTACTCTTCAGCTTATATGTAATGTAACTATTTAAATGAAACACACTATCTTTCCCAGTTGTATAGTATTCTTTTCTTACTTTGTATGTAATGAAATACTTAATGTTGTATTTAAGTTAAATATTTGTAAATAAGAGAAAAGTTCTGGATGTGGCCTGAATCAAGTTTAAATATTGGTGGCTCATATTGATTATGGTGCCTACTATTTACAGTACATGTTTTGTTGTCTTGAGTTCTGTCTTTAAAAAATCCTAAAAAAAAAAATACAAAATGCACATTTTTTCAAATTGTTTCCAGTTTATTTTTGTCTTTTTTTTTCTTTTTTTGATCCATTAGAACTTGTGCTTATTTAGCAATCTGGAAAGTGCCGTCATGCCAGGAGTTAATACAGGACTACAGTGAAAACCAGGTGTGTCAGAGGTAGATGCCCTGAACTGAACTATGCGGATGAGGATACTTGTGTATTTAACACATTACCTCCCCTTGGCCCTGCCCCTTCACGCTGCTGGGGAGGAGTGAGGGCCACAGAAGACAAACTTGTCTCTGTCCCTTCCCTCTTAAAAGTGATTATAAATACTATTACTGCAAATCACTTTCTAAGCAACACTTTAATTTCATAAAAGCATCTAATGAAGATGATACTGCAATAATATGTTGTTATTGGCAAATGTTCTTTCATTATATTGTTTCCCCCTTGAACTGAGGTGAACTGAATCTCAAGACCAGTGACAGCCTCTGCCTTATACTGTGTGCCCACAGGTGATTCGGTCACTGTGGGAAGGTGGCAGATGATGTTTCCGCAGCAGCGTGCTGCGCTGCAGCTACTCTGAGCGCAGTTGCAACACAGCTCGAGTCAAACGCCGCTACTGCTGGTGCGCTGAGGGCGTGAGAGTTGTCATTCAGGCACAATGTGACAATAACCGATGCAATAAGCTGGGCGGGGGGCAGAACTCTTTCTGGGCATGAGCAGGCCACTGACTGTCAAGGAGTGAGTCACCTCTAAGTCACTTCAGCTTCAGAAGTCAGACAAACTCGGGTGGGTAAGGAAAGCGTTCAGCAGCCAGAGCATCTCATTAAGAGGTAAGTTGCTAACAGAGGTAAAGAATAAGCAGAGTAATATTCCACTCAGTTCTGATTAATCCTTTCTGCTCTCAGGAAGGGTTGGGTATGTCTGTGCTAGCAAATGGTCAAGAAAGTAATATTAAAAAAATAAGTCGAGTTATGAACTTTTAACTGCAGTTGTACCATTTGTTATAGAGGCTGGGGTGGCGCTCCCTTTCCGCCAGCGAGGTGGTAAACAGCCAGGCTTACTTCATGGGCGAGGGCATCCGCGTTCTCCTGCAGAATGTTTTAAAAGTTAGTTACATCAGTGTCGGCATGAGAAGGTTAGAGCAAATGCATGACATTAAGGCAAGCGTTTTCCTGCAAATGCTGCGTTCCCTATGTTGCGCTGGCATCCTGAGGTGTCTTCTGCCACTGTGGTCATGCTGGCAGGCAGGAGCGTGTGAAGGGGGAAGAGCAGGACCACTGCTTTTGCTGCCAACTTTAAGTTCATATGTGGACTAATTCTTAATAGCAGCCAAAGTTTATTTTTTTAATTTTGCCTCTTACGAAATCATGCAGTCAGTAGCTGCTTTGGTCACTTTCTTCTTAACCCTGAGTTCTTAGAAGGTTGATTTTTTTCAAAATCATCTAGTGTCAAATCTGCCTCTATAAACATTTAACTTTTACTTCTAAAGATAAACATTGAGAATATTAAACATGACTTTTATTTATAAAAGAAAATCTGAAGAGACTTTTTGTGATCACTTAAGGGTTTTTTTCCAAATTTAGCACCTGTTAAATGTGATTAAATGACCAGTATGTAAACATACTTCTCCTTCCACCAACCAATGCTAAGCAGAAGATAGTTTAACATAAATCCACCTGACATACACAAATTGTTTAAGCTCTGACCTGTGTGTCTGCTTCAGCATATATTCTAACTACATCTTCTGTTCCTGATGGACGGACAAATGCTCGTGACAACTTGTACTTCTTTACAAGTGCATCAATTTTCTCTTGTAGTCCCGGAGGTGTGACTGCACGCCTTTCCGCATCCGTTGTGTCAATAACTCGCCTGTCTGCAACCTGCAGCATCAGACACAGACAGTTTATTTGCATGCTGGAGCTGTATGATGAGAGCAGAATGAAAAAGGTTGCAGGTAAGACAGAACTTCAGCTTTCAATGTGTTGCGTTGCCTGAAGAAGAGCTCAAGTTGGGAGTTCCCTGCTTAACTCAAACACGTTGGGATCCCTGGATCCCACTCAGCACCTATTGACCAAGTCCTGACAAGACCAACCGCTGCTTGGTTTGGAAAAAGGCTCAGTTCTGAACACACCTCCTTGGTCTGAACTGAAGCCGCAGCTTCCTCCAGTAGATCAGAAAGCTTTGACTCTCTGGTTAATTTAGAGCCCAGAGCTCCCTTACTGTGTCTAATAGAATGCTACCACGTGGGAGCCTGTTCTGCTCAAGGTCTTTGTCTGAACATTGGAGAAGATAAAGAAGTAAAAGACCTTGAATATTCAAGCTACACAAAGTGGCACAACAAGAAAAATTGAATATTTTTCTAATTTGAAAGTTAAAATTTCATCAGTTTTGGTCAGGCTTTTCCATTTAACATAGTTGGCTCTTATTTCATCATTTGTAGAAGTCATATTTTCATTTTAGTCCAAGTGAAATTCTGGTCCCTCCTCTGGGTTGTTTCATGGTTCCTTTGGCCTACTTCTGCCCTTCAATGGGCTGTTTCAGCTTTAAAATAAAGCTTATCTAAATCCACGCAGGCAAGAGCTGCTCACAGCAGGGCCCAAGTGACTGCCGTAACCTGAGACAGCCAGGTGTGTAACTCACCTGCACTTTGAGCAGCCGATTCGGAAGGTCAGTGTAGACAGCATCCCACTGTTGCACAGTCAGACCTTTCAAAGCCAGGATTGCTTCAATCACCAGCATGTCTGAGACAGCATCACCAACCGTCTGTTAACAGGGGAGGGGGAAAGGGAAGAAATACTGGAGAAGTCAACAGTGAAGAAACGAAGGCAACTTGTTGGGGGGGGGGTTGGTTTGTTGGGGGGTGTGTGTGGGGTGTGTTTTATGTTTTCCTCCTTGCAACGCTGACCCTGCGAGCAGCACACTTGTACTTAGCTCTGCCAAGGGCAAGTGCTAGTCCTCAGCTCTCCTAAGGAGGACTGGCACCTCGCCTTTGTTCTGGGGTCAGGATGCTTAAAGCTGGCCTGTGAAGTACGATTTGGCACTACCCCAGGTGAAGAACACCTGTGGTAAGACAGGGAGCCCCAGGCCTGCGTGGACACGGGCCCTGGAACACCCCCATCCTCCCGTACCGCACCGGTTAGTGAAAAGCAGCGGATGAAAGATTACTTGCTATTGAACCATGAACAAGTCCAATCCTGTCACTAGGTTCCCATGCCATCCCATTCCCTTTTTTGGTCCTGAACCCAGAAGACTGCTCGAGATAAAAGCATTCTGCATCCACTCGTGAGAAAGTATGACATCTTTCTAAAGACGGCTGTTCCTGCCCTTCAGGCCCCTTCCGTCACGGCACCCCACTTCCTGCTCCTGCAGTCCCAGGCGGACAGGGTTAGCCTCAGGACTGTCAGCAGAGGAATTTGTTTCTCTCCATTTTTACCTGATTAATCAGGTCAATCATGTTTTCCAGCACCTTCGCTGCTTCTCTTTTTTCATCATCTTTCTCCTCTTTTGCCAGTTGTCTTATTTTAGTTTCAGCAGCTTTACTAAATAATACCTAGAATAAAAAGATGAGAGCTTGTCAAGATGAGCCCACATCACGAACTAGGATACATGCAGCAATGAGGAAAAAAACTTTTACCATTTAAGCCCAAATAACCACCATTAATGTTTGCTACCGTGAATTCCCATCCCCACATAAAACACAGAGGAGCTGGTGGCAATGCTATGACAGAGACAGAGGGGGGAAACAAGTCTGTTCTCAAACAAGGAGAGAAAAGTCTTGTTTATAAATGTAAGCAGAGAGTGAAAAGATCTCCTTCTCCAACTAATCCAACTACAATTTCGTACATATTGGCTGATCTTTTATGCATTACATGCTCATACTTACTGTGCCATGTCCGTTTGCCTCAAAATAAACACCAACATCAAACTCCTGGGCCTTGTGATGCAAGTGTTTCACTCCTGTTTTGACACAGTGCACAGGTACCTGCAGCCCAAGGATACGCGGAGAATGTAAACAGCCTTACAGACGCTCCTCAATAGATGGGAACTGCAGGGGAAGCACCAGGAACCTAGCACTGACCCGGGTAGGCTGGTACAAACTAACCTGTGTTTCACAGCTACTGACTCCCCAGAGCTAAAATTACCTACTAGTTCTGCAGGCCTGACTAAAAAGATCTCATTCTGCTGAGTGGAAATAAAGGCTGATTTAAAAACAAGCGAACAAAAAAAAAACCCACACAAAAAAACCCCAAACCAAGAAAACCCTAATTCCTTTAATGGTTTCAGGGAGCAAACCAGATTTCTATCCAAACTGAAATAATACCTCAACTCTATTTTTGCCAACCAATCGTAAGCCCCATTTCCATACTGAACAACATTTAGCCTGTTACAGAAAATGAAACCACCAGTGTCAAAATACAGAATCATAGAATCGTTAAGGTTGGAAAAGACCCTTGAGATCATCGAGTCCAACCGTTAACCTAGCACTGCCAAGTCCACCACTAAACCATGTCCTCGAGCACCACATCTACCCATCTTTTAAATACCTCCAGGGATGGAGACTCAACCACTTCCCTGGGCAGCCTGGTCCAATGCCTGACCACCCTTTCAGTGAAGAAGTTTTTCCTAATATCCAACCTAAACTTCCCCTGGCCCAGCTTGAGGCCGTTTCCTCTCGTCCTATCGCTCGTTACTTGGGAAAAGAGACGGACCCCCCACCTCGCTACAGCCTCCTTTCAGGTAGTTGTAGAGAGCAATAAAGGTCTCCCCTGAGCCACCCCTCATAAGGACCCTTTATCAAGGAGCCTTTACTGACTCAGTTGCAAAGCCACAAATTCCTCAACTTGTTCCAGATGTAACAAAGGATTTTGTTTAATTTTTGCCAAACTTTTTTTTAAACTAGTAAAAGCTGACTAGAACTTTTTCAGCTTTGCTCTCTTGCATCTCCTTTCCCACCAAGAATTTAGTGGCTACTGCAGGTTTGAAAGAGTCATTTATTTTAGCCTAGTTTAAGTTTTCCTAGCGATCATGTTGTTACAGTAGCATTTATTTTAGAAGTAAACAGATTTGCAGTAAACAACATTTGCAGAAAACTACCAGGAAAAAAACTGGAGAATACCTTCAGTGTTTCCTCAAGGTAGCGTGTTGAACTCCCATTGGCATATGCTGTTTGTACCACTGCCATCTTTAAAGTCTGTCCCACCTGAGCAATCCAAGAAGAAAAGTGCTTTACTGTCCGATAGGCACGCAGCCAGAGGAGTAGGATAAATGGAAGGATAATCAGAATTATTAAACATATGTTGTCCTACAGACACTTAAAACTCCTGGGCAGCAAAGGCAGGAACCAGCTCACAGAGAACTTCTATATGTTTAAGACAACACAAATTCTGTTTGAGCCTTTGTATATCACAGTTTTTGTGGCTGGCTTGAAGCAGCTCGCCATTCAGTGACCTGCATAGACTTTCCAAACCCTTTTTCAGCTTCAGCAGGCTCAGTGCACTAGCCAGACACATGGCATTACACCAGACCATGTACGCAAGCAGCAAAGTCAAAGCTTCCAGAGCAAAGGCTGTTGGCAAGCACAAGTTCTTCTCACCGGCCAGCATCTCTGCTACAGCGTAAGAAAGAACTGAGCTGGTCTCTAAGAAAACCAAACCAGGATAACTCATCTAGGTTTAGTATCAGAGACACCAAGTCTAAGAGGACTTCTGAAAAAGAAAAGCTTTTTCTCTATATCCCCTGTGGGGAGAGGATGCTATGTGGCAGACAGCGGTTTTGGAACGATGACATACAAACCCCTTGACCGCCACAACCAAGTTCGCACACAAATGGAATGACCAGTCTTCATAAAGCTTCACAGAAATGCTGAGGGAAGGACTGAACCCAAAATTAATGGAAAATTAATGAAAGATACCGAAACAAAAGAGAATGGAATATCAATACTTTGTACACTGATCCTGGAAAAGTTCTCTCCCACCAAGAAAATGTTCCAGGTTAAAATATCAGCACTCAGATTTTTATTTGGAGTGTGGAAGTCACACCCTTGTAAAAACAACATTTTGGCCATCCCACTGAGGTACAGAACTGATGTCTTTTTAAACTGGGTTCAGTTTAGGTAGATGTAGAGAGAGACCGCACACGTACAAACTAACACAGCTTCTTTAGATTATTTTACACTTTACAAATTAAAGTGTCAGCATTCATTTCATACATTAAAGTTACCTTGGCAAGAAGTTCTTTAAGGAAGATACTAATTAAAGTTGCTATTTTATCTCCATCGATTAGGTGAAAATGGCCAGTTGTGTCCTTATAGTAATAAACAATTCTATCTGCATCGCCATCAAATGAGCAGCATCTCTCATTGGGCTTCATGTCTAGCCCTAGTGCACACAGTTATAAATGCAAGTTAGAGAGAGAAAAAGATACAAAATGTTTAAATTGGTCCCGGTGTGGATCTCATGTGGAAATTAGCTCTGTGCAGACACACACAAAACTGATGCTCTGAAACAGACATTGCTTTTACCAGAAGATTTGCGACAGGGAAGCTGGATTGAATGGCAACTGAGAAGTACATATTCAGATCAAAAATATAAACACTAATACAAAAGATGCAGGGTCTCTAAACATTTATTATGCTACACCTTCTCCCCAGATGTGTATGAAAATCAGGCCCAGAACTACTGTGTGTAGTCACATCTCTAAACTTTGGAAATAAAAGTGCTGAATGTCAGTTACATCACACGGACAAAAACCTTGCAGCAGCAGAACACCCACCTCCTTCTCATGCGCTCCGTCACCACAGAGCGTATCGAGTCACGCGCATCACCCGCAGACGGAGGCGAATCGCGGCAGAGTGAGCCAGCATTTGTGGAGTGACACTTGGGGGCCTGCCCGACACACAAGCTGGAGCCCAAAGCAGCGAGCGGCAGCTGGCTGACCTTGGCTGGACACGGGGCGCCCGCCCAGCCCCTCCCTTACTGCTCCTCTGAGCGGGGAGCAGAGGCAATCCACACTCAGGCAGAGGAGGGCTCGAGAGCCACGTCACCTGCATCTCCCAGCACATGGCAGGTCCACTGCACACTCTTGGTATAACACAACTACGTACTTCACCCTCCAAGATGCATGAGAATTAACTATTTTTCCCTTGCATCAAAAATGCTCATCTTCAGGAAGTATTTCAGGCCTGTTTAATTTTATTCTATTCCCACTTGACAGACCTGCACCTCCCCTGTGCTTCCTTTCACACTGGAGACACACTTTCTTAATGCAAGACAAGCATGCACCCCCATGCCAGCGAAGCCATCACCAAAGTGCAGTTACAGCAGGAGATGGCACATTAATCCTACCACTGAAAAAACAACCCCACTCCAAAGCAACCATCACCAAGATTTCTCAGAGCCGTATAAAAAAATATACAAGTGGATTTGCTGGCTATAAAATACTTTACTTTTAGTTTGCTTGATACTCAATTTATACAACAACGTATATAATGCATAAGGAGTACCTGCCTCAAAAACTTTCCAGGCTTAATGCCAATAGAGAAATAGCTAGGAAGCAGTCACCACCTGACAGAGTAATGCCACACAAAAATGAACTGCTCTTTTGTTAAGTTACATTAAAGTATCTCACCTCTGTGCCTGGGAAGATCACGGAACAGATCCTCCTGGAAGCTACGCTAAGGCATACGAAGGACAGGGAGGCAATTTGAGACAGCCAACATGGCTTCCCCAAGGGCAAGTCCTGCCTGACCAACCTAGTGGCCTTCTGTGATGGAGTGACTGCATCAGCGGGCAAAGGAAGAACTACGGATGTCATCTATCTGGAATTCTGCAACGCCTTTGGCACGGTCCCCCACAACATCCTTCTCTCTAAATCGGAGAGACATAGATTTGATGGGTGGACTGTTTGATGGATGAGGAATTGGCTGGATGGTCGCGTCCAGAGGGTAGTGGTCAATGGCTCAATGTCCAGGTGGAGATCACTGACAAGTGGTTTCCCTCAGGGGAAAACCCTCAGGTATTGGGACCAGTACTGCTTAATGTCTTCATCAATGACATAGACCGCGGGATCGAGTGCACCCTCAGCAAGTTTGCAGATGACACCAAGATGAGTGGTGCAGTTGACAAGCCTGAGGGATGGGATGCCATTCAGAGGAACCTGGACAAGCTTGAGAAATGGGCCTGTGTGAACCTCATGAGGTTCAACAAGGCCAAGTGCAAGGTCCTGCGCATGGGCTGGGGCAATCCCCAGTATCAGTACAGGCTGGGGGATGAAGGGATTGAGAGCAGCCCTGCAGAGAGGGACTTGGGGGTGCTGGTGGATGAAAAGCTGGACATGAGCCAGCAACGTGCACTTGCAGCCCAGAAAGCCAACCGCATCCTGGGCTGCATCAAAAGAAGCGCGGCCAGCAGGCTGAGGGAGGTGATTCTGCCCCTCTGCTCCGCTCTGGTGAGACCCCACCTGGAGTACTGCGTCCAGCTCTGGAGTCCTCAGCACAGGAAGGACATGGACCTGTTGGAGCAGGTCCAGAGGAGGGCCACAAAAATGATCAGAGGGATGGAGCACCTCTGCTACGAGGAAAGGCTGAAAGAGCTGGGGTTGTTCAGCCTGGTGAAGAGAAGGCTCCAGGGGGACCTTACTGCAGCCTTTCAATACTTAAAGGGGGCTTATAAGAAAGATGAGGACAAACTTTTTAGTAGGGTCTGTTGCGATAGGACAAGGCGTAATGGTTTTAAACTAAAAGAGGATAGATTCAGACTAGATATAAGGAAGAAATTTTTTTACAACGAGGGTGGCACAACACTGGAACGGGTTGCCCAGAGAGGTGGTAGATCCCATCCCTGGAAACATTCAAGGTCAGGTTGGACGGGGCTCTGAGCAACCTGATCTAGTTGAAGATGTCCCTGCTCATTGCTGGGAGGTTGGACTAGAAGACCTTTAAAGGTCCCTTCCAACCAAAACTATGATTCTACGTCTTGTTTTCTCTAAAATGCTGGCCAAGATCCTTCCTCACATTAACCTCAGAGTCCATTCCTCAGAAAGTCTGCAGCTGGCCATTCCCTAGGCTGATTTCAGCGTCCGTCAGGAACTCAGCAGGGAGCTCCAAAGGACATGCTGCATCCTGTAACCCCTTCTTGGAAAAACACATTTTAGTACACAAGCAGACAGGAAAACTGGCCCACACTGCTGACACCTTGTCCTTCAGAGCACAGGAAACTACCCCAAAACTTGCCTGTTTCTTCTCCTACATGCCTACAGTGATACAAGAGAGCATGTCCCACTGCCATTGAGATCCTCAAACTAAAGCATGAGGTAATGGCAACTGCAACATTTGACAGGTTGAGACTCCTATGACTTTAAAGAGGAAGCTGTTACTGCTTAACACTTCAGAGAAATCAGATCATTCATTTCAGCAACCGATTATGAAACCACGTTTTCTTTTCAGAGCACATCCCTGCATGGAAACAACCACAGAGTCTCCCCTCGGTCCCAGTTAAAGCCGGGATCCAGATGTGACACACTGCCACTGTGCTGCTCCCCTTTCTACATTTCTCCAGCACGCAAGCTGTGGCAAGGGGGAAATGACACCGTACGTGTTCAGATTTGGCTAGCAGTTGCAGTGAGGGTGCTGTTGTCAAATAGAGAGCCCAGTTTAGCCTTAAATAATCTAATATCCAAACTAGCCTGCTTCCCCAGTTCAGGGATTTTCTTTTATGCGCTTCGCAGGAAATTAGATCAAATCATTTCCTTGCTGGTTTATGTCAATCAGTCAGCCTGCTGGCACCAAGCTGTTAATTATCCCAGCTCTTCCTCAGGAACCCAGAGAAGTGTCTGCAACCCCAGCCCTTAATGTAAACATTTCTTGATAACACAAAGGGAAGTAAAGTAAACAAAAGTAAGCCAGTCCTGACTGATCTTTGGACTCCACCAGCTTAACATTTGGACCAGATTGTCAAATATATTTCAGCCAGTCAGAGACATAATGTACTTCTCCAAACAATTTACACTAACATAAACTAGGGATGTGCCAAAACCAGCCGTAGGATTCTCTCCTTCCATTGCGCAAGCAGAACCATTCATGCAGTCACTTAGTAAGAAACAGGGGAGCTCAGCTTATCTGCAGATGATACGTCATTGCTAGACCCTGCGCTTTCAGATCTGGAGAGGAGGCAAAAGGATATAGAATTACTGACTACGTACCTCTAGGTGGTTTCTGGTGAACTTTCACGAAATCTGCACCACATAAGTGATTGAGTTTCTCCTTGGTTCCATCATTATATAGGTGAATTAGCACCTCCTTTGGAAAGTAGGGCTCCATTTCTGATAGTTTCAGGGCTCCTATTCCATTGGCACAGTCAATCTTCAGGTGTCTCTGACTCTCTCCAGAGCCGGGAGACTTCGCAGAAGGAAAAAAGGGGCAAAGTGAACTTATACCCTAGTGAAATCACAACTAGAGGCATGCTGAATTCAAAACTTCAGACCCAAACAGGCTAACAAACAGAAAATACTAATTTTGTACATTTGCATGAAGAAGACAACGCCCAGTGTTCACCTGTTTTATCAGTTCCGTAAAAGCTTTGGAGAGTTTTTCGTAATAACCTTCCAGCGTTGCTTTCCCATACTGCCCTTGGGTGTTCCGACAGCAGACCATGTAATGTAGCTGTGGTGTTGTCACCAGACCATAATCTAGCATAAAATAAAAAGGCACAACATTCAGAAACAGAATACTACATTAATTCCTCCTTAAAAGTCATACAGTACTTGCTATTCTACAATAAACAGACAAATGCAGCGCAGGAAACCTAAATTAAATTTTTCAAGTTCTGTTACGAAAAGATGAACCCTCCCCACCTGGCATTAAAGCCATACAACTGTCCTGAAAGAAGGTCATTACAAGCAAAAAAGGAAATGGTGTCTGGGCTACTGCTTTAGATCTACATAACAGAGTCACATTTACATAAAAACTTGAAATCAGACTAGAATTGCAAAAGCACAACATACCATGGTACTGACCACCTAGAACGGAGATACCATCTATTACCGACTGTGAAAGTTTCTCGCTGCTTGGCCTGGAAAACAACAAATACAACTGATAACCTTTGCAGAAGACATTTATGTATGCACTTGGGAAGGAAGCACATGTGGAAGAAGACTCTACAAGCTTCCTGCCAGTAGACTTAGATTCAATATGATGAAGGAATCCATACCTTTTTCTATTGTAGGGGCCTCTCAATAAAAAAGCTTGAAAGCCACCACTCCAGAAATTGCAGAGACAAGTAAACTGCTGAACACACATGGACATCACACTGTACCCACAAAAAACCACACCCCAAACCCACAATAATGCATCCCATTCAGAAACAGTGCTAGGAAGTTCTTATAAGTATCAGGGAAGCTAATATAAGAACAGGATTGGAAAACTTTTGTTTATTGCTATAATCATAAATTACTTTAACAGGTAGCAGACTAGGCATAAAAAAAGCATAATCTGGCCATGGAGGGCTAAACATCCAAAAGCACCCATGAACAAACATTGGCACTTCCATAAAAGCAGCACACATCTAGAGCATTTTCTAATTACCTGGTGTCTCTACCAATAAAAACTGAAGCATCTTTGTGCTGGTTCACTGCTGCTTTTTGGCAGATCTCAGTTATTATTTTCTGTAATTCTTGCTCCTCTGCATTTGCTAGCTGCGTGGCATACTCTTCCCAGGAGGGGTGCAGCATTTCACCAAGAGGGTCAACCAGCTTTACACCATTATCTTCCTTAGAGGAAAACAGAACAAAAGATACCAGGTCTAAAAGTGGCAAACTTAATAAAATCTCTTTGAAGACAGTTGACACATGGTTCAATCACATTGCTTCTGTAAATATGGAGCATTTCTGGGAAGCAATTTAACTGCTTATTTAAACCTCTAAAAAGCCAAAAAAAGTAACATAACCAGCACATTAAGTAACCGACTTTTTCCCTCTTATAATTTTGGTATGAAATTAATTTGACATTAAAATGACATAAGGGGAGATTCTCATAACCTGTAATGCCTCACAGCAGCAGAAGTCTAAATGCCTGATTTGTAATTGCTGCATCCCTATTTTTAAACTAGCAGAATTTCATCTCTTCACAAGGGTGCTCTTAGCTTGCCAACATTACAAATCGCCTACGTTACAGCATTTCCACGTGATAGAAAATTATGCTCCTATGTACGGCGAAAAGTAACTTCAAACATGACAGACACCACATTTACAGGCAGCAGGCTAAACACATGCTTTAAGTAGGTCCAAGTGCCTTCAGGATCTGGTCTCTCAGTACCATGAAGAGCTTTGATTCCACCAGACTGATCACATCTATTTTCTTTTTAAAGAAAAATTTGTTCTTACTTCAGGATTGTGAGATGCTGTAACCATGATGCCAATAGTAGATACCACGGCTTTGGACCGGAGAACTGCCAGCAAGCCCATGCGGAACATGACATGATCGAGCTGTTCGGCTTTGGTGCGGAATCCAGCAGTGCCATACTGCAGAGTAAGTCCAGCAGGTTTAGGATGTAACGCTGAGTATTTTTTAAGTGCTTCAGAATCCATTTCTTGAGAAGGAAGTAACACGAAGTAACACGGATGCAAGTGAGAGAAGTCAAGTCATTGTAATTAGTTTCACGTTTTGCACTTTAATTTTGAAGCCCATAAGTATTTTAAACTGGTGCCAACGCAATACCGTTCATGTCCCACAAACCCCTTGGTGGGACTGCAAGGGGAACCATTCCCAGAGCAATCCATGAAGGAGCCTCGACATCCCCAGTACAGCACTAGTTAAACAGAACTCGACCAGATTTCACCAGATCATGAAGGGACAATGAGATTTAGGTGAGGAGAGCCACGATTCTCAATTGGCTGGATCCAGGGATCCCAACAGAGTTACAGTAAAGGGCTGGCCATTTCCCACTGCAACATTAGCCACTCAGTGCACTCGGCCGCGACTCCTTACACTAACTTTTGAGTTCAAAAGCAGCCTCACCTCCCTCTTCAAGCCCTTGCAGCCACAGGGGAACCCCCAGCAGCGTCACCTGGATGTTTTAGTCGGATCGCGGCTCTGCTAAGGTGCTCTGCACGGACCCACCGCACCGGCCGTGCCAACGCCACGGTTTCCACCCCGCCCCAGGCACCTGAGGCGCTGACAGCCGTTGAGGCGGGAAGGGCCAACCGGACGCACGAGCGGCTCCAGCAACCGCCTCTTCGCACGGCCGAGAGCCTCGGGGCCCACCCAGGCCCACTCACCGCCACCCGGGCCCACTCGCGAAGGACAGGAGCCCCACCGCAGCCCCCGCCTCACCCGGGGCCGCTCACCTCCTGCCGCTGCCGCCGCCGCGCGCCCCTTCCGGAGCCGGCGAGGCCATACCCCCAAACCACGCCCAACCAATGGCAGCGCGGCGGGCGGGCACGCAGATGCCACGTGGCGCACGGGCCACGCCCATCGTCAGTCAGAGCCGGGGCTGGGGCTGGGGCCGGGGGGCCGGGGCCGGGGCTAAGCCCCGGCCCCCGCCCCCCGGCCCCAACCCCGGCCCGCAGCCATTCTGCGTTAACGTTAACATCGCCCCCTCGCTGCCGGGCCGCATCGGACCGCACCTCCTTCCCCGGCGGCGGGCTCGCCCCGCCGAACGCGCATGCGCGCTCCCCCTCCCGCCCGGCGGCGGCTCGCGCAGCGTCCGCTCAACGGCCGCGCCTTGGCGACGCTAGGTTGCGGGCTTCGCGCTGCTTCCTCGCCTCGGTGGCCTCACCGGGGAGGCGACAGGTCCCTTCATGCCGCCTCCCCTCCGGCTGCCCGCTGTCCTCTACCGCGACGACTCAAACCGTGCGGCCCAGGTGAGGCTGCCGGCGCGCATGCGCGGCCCGGCGGTGGCGGCCGCTCGCTGGCCGCGGTGCCGTGCCCCGTCCTTGGCGTAGGCTCCATTCTCCAGGTTGGCTGCGGAGCACGCCTGTAAGGGACTAAGCTTTTTTTACTCAGCCGTATTTAATGTAAATTCTGTCCTTAAAAAAATACTGAGGTTTCTCGGCGGAGGCCGGCGTGTTCGGTTGCACGGATTAGTGCTCACTGTGTGTTAAACCCCAGGGTTTGACTCCAGGCCTCTCATTCCCGGTGTCTGCGGAGGGCAGAGCAATGGCTGTCATGGTACAAGAGTGCCTGGAGCTCCAGCTGCTGGAAGTGGAAATGCTCCTTTCAATGTTTCCCAAAAAAGGTGAAATAAACCTGGATGAGGATGCTGTGCCCAGCGTGCAGCGCTACCTGAGAAACACTGATGGAGCTCTGCCCCCGCAGCTCGAATATTCAATCGCTATTGATGTCGGGGAGGCAAAGGTGAGAACTTCCACGTAGATGTGTTCATGTGTGTTATTTTCTTTGCTCCTTGTGCAGACACTTAAAAACTGCCCTGAAAAAAGGGATAAAATGCACCTAATGTCTGTTCTCTGTTTGAAAAGTCAAGAGTAACAAAAACGTCTTGGTTTTTATTATTTATTTGAGTCTTAAATTTCTTTGGGCAAGAAAGGCTAGTAGAATTGCACATAGGAATACACAACTGACATCACTGGCATGCATGGCGTTCACAAGAGCTTAGGTAGGGTTGTGTCCACAGGAGGGTTGTCAGTTTACTGGTTTACAGAGTTGTGTGTTACAAAGGCAACGCTCCCCTCGTGGGAATACATACGTTCAACTTTACATTATTCTAGCAAAACGTCCCCATTGTTGCTGTCTTCCACCCCCTTGCCACATTTACTAACATTCATTGATCTGTATTTGAAATACAATAATGTAAGAATAGCCCCAAACAGCAGAATACTATTAAGACGACTCGCACAAATGCTAAACCAAAACCAGCCGATAAACTGCGATACAAAACCCTGAACTTACAGTATAAGGAGTTTCAATAGTTTTTTCTATTGAAGAGAAGGTTACGTATGACAACTAAGCAATGTAAATACTTGCACAGAGAACATAGCCATTAGTGTAGGTCTGAGTATATAATAATGCAATGACTGGAAATTGAAACCCAACAAACTCAACCTAGCAGTATATGTATTTTCCTAGGAATGAGGATAATTAAAAACATCAGAACAATTTACCGGGTAATGAGGTGGCCTCATGATTATTTGAAAACTTATGTACAAGACTGGGTCTCTTTCTAAAATGCACCCTTTCACCAGCCTTCACAGAGAAGTTTTATGAACTGTGTAGGGAGAGCTTCTGCGGGAAGAATTTTTTTTTCCATGGCAGATTGTCAAGGGACTTGGAAAGATAATTAGTCATTCCACAATTCACTTCTCTCTGCGGGACTAATAGTTCGGTTGTATGCTGTAGTGAAAGTCCCCTAATGGTATACAAGAGCCTCAAGCACTGAGGAGATACAAATCCTCTCCTGCCCTTGGACTACAGGCAGGTTTCTGTTTACAAAGAACTGAGGTGCTTCATTTTTAAGACACTGTAGGAATAATCAAGGGCAATTCAACAGCCCGTTGTTTGTAGGAGATCAGGCAAGATAATCTAGAGCTTTCCTGGACCTAAAATGCACGTAGATATTTTTATCCCCTATAATCCTGAAAATACTTCCTCTGTTAGGGTGAATACTTGCTTAAAATTATAATAATGCCTTTATATACAATACGTACAATCATGAACACTTTTTTTCCTATAATTATTGGCCTTGTTTTCCTGGGGTAGATCCAGCAACTGGGCTGATCAGTTGTGCGTTTGGTAAGGGAGGAGGTTCTCAAAAGCCCCTTGGCTCTGACAGACTAGTCATTTATTGCTGTAGCAACAGTGAGCACATGCTGAGAACATGCACTAGAAATATCCCTAGAGGGTAACTGTGTACCTTCTTTCAAGCTACAGCATTACTTTGGTAAACAGCAGAAACATGAGAGATGTTTTTTTTTTTCTTTTTGTGTGTGTGTGTTCTGTTTTTAAGGTAAAAGTGGAATTGCAGGTACGGCTGCCTCATATGTATCCTCACGTAGCTCCTCAGCTTTTTGCAAGATCAAATGCGCTGCACAGACAGCAACAGTTGCAGCTCAACACTCGTCTCGCTTCTCACATCAGCTCTTTAGATTCAGGTGAACTGTGCATGTATGAAGCTGTGCAATGGGTGAAAGAAAACAGCCTGCCTTACTTGGAAAACAGTAAGATCTCTTCTGAAAGTGCTTCAAAAGAAGTTGTAGTTAAAGAAACACTGCATCGAATGTGGATCTACAGCCATCATATATATAGGCAGGAATTGAGGAAAAAGATTTTTGACTGTGCAAAGAAGTTAAATCTGACTGGCTTCTGCCTCACAGGGAAACCTGGTGTGATCTGTGTGGAGGGACTCCGAGAAAACTGTGAAGAGTTTTGGCGTGCTATTAGGTATCCCAACTGGAAGCATATTTCATGCAAGCACGTGGAGAATGTAGAAACGGAGGGAAGCATCGATAATCTTCGTCTCTTTCATGCTTTTGAAGACCTGCAGTTTCAGGCACATGGTGATTATGGCCTGAGGAACGACTATCACATGGATCTTGGCCAGTTCCTAGAATTCCTGAAACAACATCAAAGTGGACATATTTTTCAGATTTTATTTGGTGTCGAAGGCAAAATTCCAGACAAATAAGAGAAACCATGTAAGGAGTTTTAATTTTGGACAGCAAGAGATGACGCTAACATTGAAATATTGTGCTTTATAGCTATTGTGAAAAGGGAAACTGTTGACCATACGAGAACAACAGTTCAAGTAGTTAATCTTAGCTTCTGTTCTGAATGTGGAGAGGTGTTTACTTATTTTCTGAGACCCTAAAAGTGGCATTTGTCACTACGAGCCACGCCTCAAAGTGCTTGCAAGGTGATAAACATCTCACACTGTAGTATCATGAATTACACACTTGTCTCCTCATCTGTACTGTGCTGTGTGTTACTAAGCTGTGGTGCAGACCTGTAGTTAGGTTCTACATGCGGTTGTGGGATACCAAAGTGGCTGCAGTCATAGATTAATGTGGTTTCCAATACGAAAGCACACCCAGCTCAAGGAAATCTCACTGCGACGTTCATGGATTAGTGCATGCGATGTCTTTTACTGCTTCACGAAGCATCTGCTCTCACTTCATTCAACTAATCTGTGAAATGCAAAGGCTTGTGTCCAACCACAGGACCAAGTTTTGCTTTTAAATAAAGGACAGGGGGTGGGGGGGAGAAAGAAGCCCGCATGACCCATCCCTTGTGTGCTTTGGGTAATACCTGTATTGCCAATACCACCATTTTTGCAATCTTCTTCCATTGTCATGGACCATCTCATTACGGTCCAGTTATGTTAGTAGTAATTTTTCAGCTGCTCAACTCATAGCATTTTACATTTACATTGTTAGGCCAAGCACCTTGGAAATGTAAATGTTTAACATGAGACAAAAGTTTAGTTTCCTCTTTTTTCCCCCTACATTACATAAGGAAATACATGTAAAAATACAAAAATGAAAATAACTATATATATAGTATATGTTAGATAAAAATACGTATAACTTTACCCATCTTTTCTATGTCAAATTAGTACTGAGAGACAATTTTCCAGTAGCTTGTAATAGGAAATGATATTAATGGCTCATTAGACAGCGCTTTCCTACAGGGTAGTGTGCTGACTGTGTATTTAGATAGTGAATTGCAATTCAGTCTTCCAATTTATAATGGATTATCAGATTTAAATGTCATCAATATAATCTCACAGAATCATAGAATAGTTTGGGTTGGAAGGGACCTTATGTAGGAGAGACTACTACTGAAAAGTCCCCAGTGGCTGTGCCTTGAAGAACCACCAGCTTACCGCCTTCCACTTCGCCACTGAGCACCATACTGTGAAAACTGGTACTGAGCAAAAAAAGCAGGCTTACTGCTGAGCTGTAGAGGTTTGGCTGTTCAAATCTAAAAACCAGGCCGTTTTGACAGCAGCTGTATAAAGACCGTTCTTCAGTACACTCAGCTGACGACTAAAAAATTAACAGATACTTATTTCAAATAAAACACAAGGAGGTGTTTTACTACTTCTTTCATAATAGCAATATATCGAAATACAGAGGATGGCAGCATTTCTCGTTGCTCAGAATGATGATTGATTAACGTACATTCCTTCACTGTGGTAAGTATATTGTATGTGTGATCATAACTTTGGCCAAAAGCACAGTAAGGCAAAAAAGGTTTATAGGTTCCTATTACGCAGTGAGGGAGAGAGCGCCTCACCGCTTTGTGAATCCAGGACCTGCAGTCTGCAGCTGTGGCAGAACTGAGGAGCTGGACAAATAAAATTCATTTTTGGTTCTGCAGAGATACCTTTATAGCATGATACCAGAAAAAATGTTGAAGTACCTTTTGTTTCCGGAACTGTCCAGAAAGTATATTACATTTTTCTTAGAGTGCTAATTCTGTAACAACTAATAATTCTTTGGGTTTTTTTAGAACATTGATGTATGAGCACAGATTCCACATGATCATGACTCAGAAACGATAAAACAATTTGTATTCAGTCCTGTTGGGAAGTTGCCAAATGATAAACTTTTTCCTTTGAAGTAGCAAAACAAACCAGTTTAGAAATAGGCCTTATCCGTGAGATTTCAACCAGAAGGAAATGGGAAAGGCAGCGCTGGTTGTAGGTCAGAAAGTCTAGGAGTTAGAGCTGTCTAAAGCTTTATTCTGAGCACAAGATTTGTTCATTTTTTTCTAAAGGAGGAAACTGCTGATAGTACAATCCAATCGTGTATCCTCCTAAGGAAAACCACAGACTCATGACTTTTACTTCTGGAAATGCTAATTATGAATCCAGAATAATGCAGGTCATGAGCAGCATCCCTGGATGCTTCCGTTGCGCTTTGCAGAGGGAATCACTGTTTTTGCAGAAGAATACGGGTCGCTGCCGGGTATCACTTTTCATAACTGGTTGACAGATGAGAAAGGGTAAAAAAAAAGTAAGGTCTCTTGAGTTGCAATCAGTGTGTAGATGCCCTTACTCAGCATGCTGAGTTATCAATTCAGTTGTAAAAACTATTTTAAAGACCACACTGAAGAAAGTGAGCTAACCGGAGCATTCAAATAGTAGCAAGCGAGAGAAATATTCAGTAAATACCAAAGAATTAATAAAATGTGTTTGTTTCCCCCCCATAATAATTATTCATCTAGCAGACCTCAGCTGGGTGATTTGGAAGCTTGTTACAAAGAATAATACTTTTATCACATATGATGTGTGTTTAAAAACACATTGGCCTCAAATACTACAGGAATTCATTAGGTTTAATACATAAAAGCCCTACTACTAGCCAGATGGCTGATGTTTGTAAGAAAATACTTAGTCAGAAAGAAGCCTATTCATAGCATTTTGATACTCCCTTTTTGTCAAGAGCGGGGAGTCCAAGCACTTCCATGAACTTTAGGCCAAACAATTACAGGGGATCAAAACAGCAGTTGTCTCGCTGGGGGAATGAAATCTTTAATCATTTACAGGACTTCAGCTAAGTAACATTAAAGTATTCTAATTAGATGTAAAGAAAAGGTTCTGCAGTTCTGCAGAAAAGGTTCAGTTCTCGTTACAAAATCTTCCTTACTCCACGCAGGAGTGACCAATAAAGCTTTTCTTTGGAGGAAAATATTCTAAACTTACTGTTCTTTAAAGTGGATTTGGTTTTTGTTATTATTATTTTTGAATAATAGCATGACAATTTATGCAAATTACATTGTGACCGGTAATGGATTAACAGTCATCGTATGTGTCTCTCAATTTTCCATGGTACCATTTATCTGCTTAAGTTCTCATTGACATTTGTGACAAAACTTTGAACTCAAGGTACAACCCCTTATTTTGATAACAAAAAGATCTGTCAAGCTATAGTGTAGGATATCTCAAGTAAAATAATAATAAAAAAACCTCAAACAACACAAATATATTTCTCAGATTAATTTTTATTTTCTCATGTATAATTAATATGATTTCTTAATCTGAGTTTCTAACCACATATTACAATTTAGAAAAAGTTTTCTGCATCTTAAAAAATTAGCTCTTCTTAGGCTTCCTAGACAGAAACGTTCTGAATATTTTAATGCTTTTTAAATGCTGCTAGTTTGTTCATTCTTCATTAAATATTTACAGTTTCACTTTCATGGCTTCTTCAGGCCAGGTGTAGGAGTCAGCCACAAAGCTGCTATAATCGGTACTGTAAACCTGAGAGCGGATGAAGGCTTCGAGGTCCTTGGGCTGAGGATAGGTGGAGGCAGTGTTGTTCCTGTAGGCTTCTTCTGCGATCTGGAAAGATGCATTAAAATCCTCATTAGTGCTGATAAACTATTTGAGTACTTTTAACAGGAAGTATCAATTAGTTCAAAAATCAAGATAAGACTTGGTCTTCTCCAGCGCTGACAGTCACCTATATGCACACTGGATCCAGGCAAGTATACAGAGAATAAGACTAGGAACAGGATGATGTTTGCGTTTAAGTGACTGTGACGCATGCTACTTTTGAACAGGATTACGTGTCTTTGCTGTTACAAATACAGTGCTCCTGCGTGTCCAGGAATATCTTCACTTTTATTGTGCACGGCGGATAAAATATTTCACAAACCCCAAGCCCTGAGATACAATTTCTGCTTTTGCATCACTGGAAGAGAAGTGTGATTTGTTCAAAGCTCCTGTGCATTAGAGAAGTTCATTATTTGTCACAGTTTGATAATGTATTTCTTAAAGGTAAACTCATGATAAAAAATCAGTCCTACACAGTGCACAGGTTCAATTCTAGAGCTGTTTGAGGGAAGTACAAATATTTGCTTGCTTTGTCCTCACCCAGACCATGCCTAAGTGAATCAATTATGCATCGCAATCATAACTGCAACACAAACACAGTTTAGAAGGGGTTGGAGCCCACTCAACACATCAAAGCAGCCTCTCACATCTGAAGAACACCTGGGGGAGAAATGTGTATTTTTTGACTGGACATTCATCTATGAAATGGAGGAAGTTTGACGGACCGGTTTTACGCAGCAGCACTCTTTGGAAAGGTCTGCTTCAAACTGTACTTGGCAAACAGACAAATGCTCCTACGCTGAATAAAAGGAAGACGGTCTGCTTCCCGCTCTCCTTAGCTCTCCCTTTAAAACATAAATGTTTTAGCTCCGTGAGAAGCTGAGACCTTACGTGGAAGAGTTACCATATTTAGACTTCCTTTCTAGGATTAATCTGAAGCCCAACCTGATTTGACTGAGAAGCACTTCGGGTGTTTATGTAAGAGTTCATCTGCAGGTCTGTGCGTGTAATTATAATGGTTGAATGAGGTCTGAATTTATAGCTCACGTTTGGTATTCCAAAAAATTTTGAGAGTATTCCTCACCTGGAAAAGGCAGAGGCCATTGCTAAACCTCTTGGGCCATATAGGCCAGAATAGGTATTTGCAGGAATAAAGTTTCAACAGAGAACAGGCAGAAAGAATTGTTTGGTAATGTTTTCCCATTTTGTATTTTATATAACACCGACGCAAGTAGAGGAGGAGTTTCCGTGACTGTGTTTCTGCCAAACGCACTTTGATTTCACCTGAGGAATCTAGGTAACATTTTGACATCTACAGAACAGAGTCATTACTCGCCTAAGATGACATGAACTGCAAGAAGGACTTTCTTTTTTTTTTTAATATACAGAATGAGTGAAACTAGGGGAACTGTTTCATGCATGAGGGCTCCTTGTTAGTCTTTCAACAGAATATGCAGTAAGTGGAATTATTCACAGGAAGAGGACTAAGAGAGAAAACAATAATTGGAGCAAAAAAGGTCACAGAAGACCAGCAAAATAACCTCCTAAAAATGCTGGGGGGAAAAAACAAACCAAACCAAACCAAACCAAACCAAACCAAACCAAACCAAACCAAACCAAAAAACAAAAACCAAAAAGAATGAGGGAGAAACTGGGGTAAATACATTATTTGAAAGCTTCCTCTGCTTCCCTCCAGGGCAGCCAGGTTTTTTGGGAAACTGCAGGTTTAGGTCAATTACTGAAAATCCATTTGCATCAGCTCTGTATTTGCCAGGAAAAATCAACCAACCGAACAACCTCCGACCTAAACCTGAGCCATAAACAAAAAGCACCCCCTGTAGTTAGTTATTTTGCTAGGCCAGAGCAAGGATGGGAACAAAAGGGAATCGTGCCTGGACGTAGGGTGACATTTACTCTCTTGACAGGCAACTGATAATCATGAAGGGCCAAAAGCCTTCAGCTGTGCAGCTCGTGTGGCTGTAAGCCTGGGGACCTGCTCCTCACCGGTGGACAGTACAGTTTGGGCTCTACAGACATAAACACTTGCTATAGTTCCATATCTTTTCTTCTTGTATTTGGATTAAATTTCCATTTATGAATTCAGATTTAATTTTGAAACAGCTGCTTGTCCAAGATTGATTGACGTAAACCAACTGCAACTTGTGTGAAGGCGTGTTAGTTGATCAAACCAAATGCTCAATTATGTAGAGAGCGTGGGAAGACAATAAGCCACAGAAGACTGGAATGACTTACCCTCACAGCAATTTTCAGCGACACGTCCTGAATAGTGACTAACGGAGGGTACAGACGACCTTCCTGTAAATTCTCCTCTGAAACTTGCTGAGCTATTACCTAGAAAGAAAGCAGACACGTTTAACTTGAAATGCAGATGCAGGTGTAGCTTTATTAGACAGCGATCTAGTCTTAAGCAAAGAAATGGTTCTGCTTTGGCAAATCACACAGATACTGCTTAATCCACCTAGGCAGTGTTTTTTTACAACCAGCCTTATCATTTGGAGTAACTACCCAAGACCTAGAAATGTAGGGAGTTATGCCCGTTTCTCACTCAGACAGTAAGACTTATTCCAGTCTTGAATAAGTCCATGACACACATAAACTAGCAAATAGTTCCCTGTGAGATATAAATTCCTGCCATCCATTGTAGTTGGGTCAAAGACTTCTAAAATTAAAGAAGCACCTGTTATTCTGACAGTTGTCAAGTCATCCTGCACAGAGAACAGAGCTGAAACCCTTAAGTGTAAAACGCTTTGAATAAAATTACTGGTGGCTGAGCAGGTTTGTTGTGGGTCCAGCTCACACATCCAGCCTGTATGAGATCAGAAAAGTAAGTATCGTCAACCACAGAACAAAGTAAAACAAAGGTAAGATTATCCAGGGTCTTTTAAAGCCCTGCTGGTCACTGCAGTCAGATTTAGAAATAGAAGGTCTAATGCTAAATTCTGGCTTGCTGGGACAGAAAAACCAGTGCTGCTAGAAAAAGTCTGTCCGCTCCACTGGAAGGCTGCAGTGTGTTTGTCATTTCAACCATACCAAGTAACTAAAGAAATGATTTTGCTCTTTGCTTGATTTTTCTCCAGACTGACCAGGGGAAACAAGGAACGATACAGAAGTTCTCATGCACGTCTGAGAGGAGCATCTCGTCTATGGCCTGAATATTCTTGCTTGGCCTTCCTAGCAAGACTGGAAATGTTTTGTTGTCATCTCCAGCAATGAACAGATCAGGAAAGCATAGCAAGCTGGAGAAGCTGTTTTTCACCATTTACTTATCGGCCATATGAAAAGCCTTCTATTACCATGAGGTGTGAGGACATTCTCCACAGAGCAAGGAGAGACACTGCTTGCCCTGTCTGTTCGTGGGCTTACTTCATGAACTTCCTCTATTCCTGCAACAGATACCTTTTAAGAAGCAAAGGGTCCTGGGGGCTGCTGTTGGGTCTAATGATATTTCTGCTATCGTTAGCTAAAATTTGTTTGTCAGTTGGGGATCTGAAAATAGCCTTTCAGGGTGATCCAGATTGGGATTTGCTGAGCCTGAGAATCAGCTGATGCCAGTTCGCTAACCTGTCTTCTACTTTGTAATCTCTTTGGTGGGCTTGAAGGTTTCATTTCTTTAACTGCCCACCTTTGTACCTTCTAGGGAGCTGCTAGTTAGAACCAAATCTAAATATCTTGTAAGCAAACTAAGCACAAAATTCATATATTAAAAATGGTCTGATTTATGCAGTTTTTAATAGCTACCTTCACTAACATTCTCTACTACAATTCTCAAAACAAATTGTTAAAAAACATTAAGAGAGATTTGCACCAGCAGAATCCAAATTTCAAGTTTCTCTATCTTGCTTTGGGACAGAAAGGCAATGACTCTGGGGAGGGGATGTCACCTGCCCTTTGAACAGCCAGGAACATCTAACGGTCACAAGGAAAGGAGGTTCTTTGTACAGTGCAAGCTCATACTTTTTAAACCTGTTACAGTTTATAAGCAGTTTCCATTGATATTTAGTACATTAGGCTTGCTCCTGGAGTGTATCCTTCCGTTTACTTTCATCCCAAAGGAAACCAGTCACCCTCTCCTCCCAAGACCCTGCCACACTGTGGACCAGGGTGGAGTATGTAGGGACACCAGGGAGACATGCTCCTGAAGACCGTTCCGATGCAAAACAGAAGAGTAATATAGAGGCACCCTTAGTGTTCCCATCAGGAAAAATGATACATTTTTGTGCAATTACAGCTTAGATAACAAAAGGTGAGAACCAAATCACTGACTGAGCTAGGAGTGCGGGGATACTACTGCGTGATGTGACCTGGAGGGGTCCTCTGTGGGTGGAAGGAAAACTCTGCTCTGGACAGCGTCTGATGGAGCCGTGTATGACCCATCAAGAGGTTCTGAAAACACCAGGGAGGTCCAGGAAACACTGTGAAATGAAACTGATAACATAGCCCAAAGAGAGAGCAAGAAGTGTGCTTTTGAGGGAACATATTAGGAAGATACTTGAAACAGAGCACAGACTGCTTCCTACCGTTCCTGTTGCACGTGGGAAATAGGACCTTGTGTACGTTGCTTGCAAACAAGTAGGACTGCATCAGAAGAGATGCCTGGCTATCAGCAATTCACCCTTTCTGGCAGAAGTAGGTAAACAGTTTGAATTAAAAAGCAAACACTACAGTAACTCCAGGTTCAAAGAGAAACAATGTTCTCTTCTGCGCTCTACCCAGCATGCTGGTAGCTGCAGTAAGTTTTTCCATTCGGAGTGGAAATGCTAACAGGAGCAACAAGAGGTTAATACTCTTGTTGAGTGTAACGAGTAAAGGAAAATTATTTGTTGACATTTTAATCTGATATTGAGAAATACAGCAGAGATAAAGACCCACTAGGGGGAGCTATGACAACGTAAAATCTAGGTTTTGCTTTCCATACTAGCAACTAGGTTATTTAAAAATGATACGCAGCCCTTTGATAAAACAAGATGTGCAGCTGAATGTGTAAAGAGGAGCTTACAACATGAGATTTCTGCCACTAACAGCTTAATGGGGCTCTGCAGGAAAGATGAAATCTGAAGAAATCAACAGCAAGTTGCTGTTAGTGTAATGCATCACTGCAAAAAAAAAGGTTCAGGAGTAGAGTACTTCTGGTTTGTGGTGGGGTTGCTAGAAAGCAAGCCACAAAGCATTTGGGCAGTGCTCGAAGTGGGCGAGGTAGCAAGCTTAAGTGTATAGATGTCATGCTATTCCTTCTGATGTACTCCTGCAAAACTGATGTACTGATGCAAAACCACAGAAACAAGCATTTTCAAAGAGAATGACACCTTCTTCACATGGTCTCTGAAATACACTCCTTGAGAACATCAGTTCAGTGGCAGGGGGAAAAATGATGGATCAACATTTGGAATTATTAAGAAAATAAGAGGTGACACAGAAAATATAATTATACCAATGTATAAATCCATAATGTAACGTCGCTTTAAACAGTGTCCATTTTTGCTCCACCTACTTCAAAGAAGAATGGGATAGAACCATGAAGGATATAAAGAATAACAAGGATGATCAAAAAGGTTATTTTTTGTACAAGGAGACAAAAAATAATAAAATAGACTTGGGAGAAAAAAAGAGAAGACTGAAAGAAAATACAAAAGAGAACTGAAGGTGAACATTTCTCATGGCACTATAGGGAACCCCAATCATCAGACAGCAGGAAATCATAAGAGGAGCGTTTCTTTTTCCACAGAACTCATAATTAAATTGGGACACTGATTGCCAAAAGATGTTCAGATGTATAAACATGTTTAAAAAGCCACTAGGCTCATTTATGAAAGAGAAATCCATACAGGGATAAAACTTCCAGCACAGGAAGGCCATATACTACAGGCTGCCAGAAGCTGAGAAGCGGAAGGATCACTCTGTATTTTCCTCTTTTCCTCAGCTTCAGATACTGATTACTTTCACAGGCAGATACTGATCTGTTTGGATCTTAGGTCCAACCCAGCATGGCTATTTTCATGGCTGTTTTTGGTATAAATTTTAATTAATTCAAGTTTTTAAGGCAGAAATTAGCTAAGCCTTATTGCAGAACCTAAATGAAAGGCAGCCAAGACAGGAGAAATGGCATAAAGCAAGTGGGGGCATCTTGGCTTTTGGAGGACGTATTCTCTATAATGAAAGGATTTAACAGGATTATTTGTGGAGTAACTTAACTGTAGGTCACACATGCCAAGAATATTTCATTAGTTCATAATTCTCTGTCCCTTCTGTTGTGTTTAGTAGGACTTAGAAGAATAGGTAATGTCCCTTGTCATCACAGAGCAATTGCCTGCAATTAAGAGGTATTACAGCTTGCAGGACCTTAGATTTATCGTCCAAAATCAAAGTTACATTCTATTTTACTTGGCAGGAAGAAAAGAACACTGAAAGTAGAATTTGTTGTAGTTACAATAAGCTGTTTGTGACTTTTATCAGATTTAATTGGAGAGGTGGCAAAGCAAGAAGACAGGAGGTGCAGGCATGAGCCTGGGCTGCTTATTTTTTATACTTTCTTTTTTCAGGTAAGCTACAGCTGCAATCTGAGAAGGTCCCTCTTTCTAAAATGCATGGGTTTGGTGCTTTAAATTTTGCAGCATCTTGGGTGCTTCTATTTCAAATGGAGAATACTAACCACTATTCTAAAACCCACATGAAACTATTTTGATTTTATCCTTCCATTAAAAAAGCAAAGAAAACAAAACAACAAGCACTTTCGCCTTTGCTTTGTACTGTAATTTCAGCTAAGGGCCTACGCAGCCCTCCCGGCCTTCACACCCCTGACACCTCTTCTGGCAAAGACTCCTCTGAAATCCATCAGCTGTCGCCTTGCTCAGTAACCGGCTGTAGGTCACCCAAGCCCCAGTCACGCACCGCCTCCTGCACCAGCAGGGAGACCAGACGTGACTGCTCTTCGCTCCAGCCCCAAGGTGAGTAGCTATCCATTGATCTTTGATCTGTCTCCAACAGAGACTTTCTATGCAAGAAAAAAAAATACATTTTTACATGTCAAACTTTTCTAGGGATTTTACCAGAGAATGGCAATGACGTAGCAAAACCTTTACCAAAAAAGAAGAGTCAGGAGAGAATCTCTGCCTCAAGAGAGACTTTAAAAGCTTCCTCGCCATTTCTGATACTATTTTACTTTCCTGACTGTTATGATTCTTTGTTTTCTTAAGTTTCCTTATTCGGAAAAGATTTTTTTCTGACTTAGTAGGCTGCCACTTGAAACATTGTTCAATCCACGTATGTGTCACCTTTCATCCATCAGCACTTTATATATAGGAACCATTTGACCCAAACCAAAATGAAGCAACTTCTAGAATGAAATAAGACAACTGTTTAACACAGCAGTTTAGACCAGCAAGTGAGGATCACCGTATCCAACTGAAATTACAGGGAAGGACTTAAAGGGAGGATATAATTATCCAAAGATTTACGAGATGGATCATTGCCCTCCTAAGATGGTTAAAGCCAGTGGAGACAGTCTGGGCTTTTTACTAATTTTAAAGATGGAAATTGTGAGTATCTTTCTTATAGAGGGCAAGCTGCTGGCAAACTTTTTTAAAGATGCCGTAGTACGCACCTTAAAAAAACCTTCAGAAATCCAGCAAGGGCAGCATGCAAGTGCTGACCCTTTAAGAAAGTTTCATATCACATACTGCCAGTCATAGGATCACATTGCCTATCAGTTGCCTCCAAGTGATAGTGAAGGGCCATTTTGTTCTCTTTAATTGATGAAGATGACACAAGGAGCAAGAATCCTGGAATGCAATATCCCTCAGAGAAGCTGCAGGAGTTGAGTCAGGCATTCTCACTTCTCCTAATTGGGGCAACTTTTTTTTCTTCTTTTTTTTTTTTTTTCCCTATTGTTCCATAATAGTTGCTAATTGCATTGCTTTGAGGCTTCCTCTGTGTGCCACCTACACCACCCATGTATTTCCAAGAGTGCTTGCACAGCTTCTTTGAAGATTAGGACGCTGCACTTTCATGAAGTTCTGTGGATTGTAATTTATATGAACTGGACTGGGTAGAAATTACAACTGAAGTGCATCAGGGTTAATTAGAGTTAACTTGGTAAACTGAGGCTAGCTTTCTTCCTTATTTCCATACCCTTTAAAAAAAACCAAAAAGCATCAGGCTTTTCATGACTTTGCATGGACATGGTCAGACCATCATGCACTGCTTAGGGCTTTCTAATCACTGTCTGTATTGAGCGTGGGCTCTCGCTGAGCAGGATGAGCTTGGAAGCACTTGCATTGAGCTTGAGCATTCCTGGGAGCAGAGCAGCCAGGAGCTTGAGCATCACTGCCTATCACATCACTCAACAGAAGGAAGCTGAGTCCTGTAAAGCTCATTATGTTGCTCTTGGTACCAGCCAAGAGCAGAACCAACAGAGGCAACGGAGAAGACAGGAACTCCAGGACAGGGCAGGAAGGGGGTGTGATGGAAAGGGTCAGAGGAAGGAGTGGTAAGGGTGCTATGACGCTATAGTGGATGAGGAGCAAAGATGCTGGACCCAGAAAAGCACAGAAAGTTATAATTTTCTTCAGTGAGAAACAGCTACAGAAAGATTGACAACTTATTTGGTAAAAAAAAATTACAAAACCCCCTGTGTTAAGCATTTGATTTCAACCACTGCTGGTACTTTATTTTAAGGGATTCTAAAATAATAAAGGCCAGATTCTTCACCCATACATGTTTAACGTACAATCCCGTGTATTTATGATGTCCTACTGTAAGACAGTGGATGTCAGATTTTGAACAATCACTGGAAGTAGGTGGCAAATGACTCCTAGAACCAAAAGCGTTTGCTCTCTGTTCATCTCTTGCCCACTGAGTGGAGATAAAGGAGGAGAGATCACATGTTGGATAACGTCAGATCAAAGATCATAAAAAATTGCCTGAAGAAAGAAAAGAACCCGTGCAGAAAAGGATAAGAAAGAAAATGGGAAGAATAACACGGCAATTATGTCAAACTGTGGTGCAAGGAACCACAAGGCAATGGAGCACTTTCACGAGCTGTTAACAAGGGAGGTCCACAAAAAATGATGCCAACAGCTCTACTCAAAAATAGCAAAAAGCTGAAATAAATACAAATATTTGTTGCAAGCAAAACACCCACAAAAGTCACCCCAAAGCTACCAACATCAAAATATAGTTCCTTTCAATCTAAAATCAAACCTGTGTGCACGCGTATGCAAACGGTACACATGTGCATTCACCTGTGATAATAGCTAATACAGTATTGAAGTCTTTCTCTTTTATCCTTGCCAACAGAAGGTGAAGTTTATGTCAGATGACCTTAGGACCAAGTATTAACTTTTTAAAAATAACTTGTCCAAATACAATTTACAAAAAAACAACATACCTGGCTAATAAAGACCTTACACAGAAAGCACTATTTTTCCAATTGAAAAGATAATGTTTAACTATTTTGGTTTAATTGTTCATTATTACCAAGTTACTAAATTAAGGAATTTAAATATTTTTTTAATACAATACCTCAGCAGTTGTGAGGAACACGTCCTCGCCAATATGTTTCAGTCCACATGAAATAACGCCAAGGGCAACTCCTGGGAACACATAGGAATTGTTACCCTGTCCAGGATAGAGAGTTTGTCCGCTTGGAAGAGTGACAGGATCAAAGGGACTTCCACTGGCAAAAATGCCACATCCCTAAATTGTAACAAGAAAGCCAAAGAAAGCACATTAGTTGCAAGGATGCTGTTGAAGTATTTCACACATCCTTTTAAAAATCTACCACTGTGGAAGCTGGGTTACATCTATTTAATATTTTTTTCTGAGAGGGTGTTAGAGCTACTTAACTGAATATGTCTCAAGAGCATCAGGATGCTGATCCTAGCGATCACTGGCAATTCTCTGTGACTACGTGATGTTAGAGAGTAACAGCCGCCTTAATTCAAGTAAGAACTATCAGCACAGTTTAGAGGAGCAGAAAGTGAAAGCCAGCACTCCTTATTGACTTTGTGTGTCCCTGCCAGAAGAAGGGTACATGGGAAGAAGGTATACGCCTGGAGCTGTAAAACTCGAAGTGGACAATACTGTCATGGTAACAATGGGTTACCTGATGCTGCTGGATTTTTTCCCAACAGCAGATCATCCACAAAAATGACACTAAGGCCACTAAATGTTGCACTCTTGGATGTGGCAATTTCTGAGGAGCTGTGGGGACAGGCAGAGCTCTCTGTTCCTCCCAGTCTCCCCTCTTCAGGCCCTTGTGCCCACTCCACAGCTCAACAGAATGACAGAGGTGCAAGCTCTGTCCCAGAAACATCATCCCACAGTGTAACGTATAGCACAAGTTGGTGATGGCACCTCCTCTTCTGGGACTCTGTGGCTGCCCTCATTGTAATATACTGAACAGGGTGAGGGCACCAACTCAGGCACCAGCATGTGATCATCCAGTACTGATAAATCACTAGGATGCTTCCCAGCAGATTTTTGGGTAGTGCCAAGCAGCACTGTTGCCACCAGGGCCCAGCCACCATGCACAGACTGGTCCCAGCAGGCAGTATGGAAGAGCGAGCCTGGTTTGGGGAATTCGAGAATTTAGCTGTACAGATACAAGTTATACCATATCACTTGTCCCGAGGACAAGAGAACTGGCTCTAACTCATTTTATGTTGTAGTTCACATGAGACCTCTAAATGTCTTCCTGGGACCCAGACACAGGCGTAGGTCCACACTGGCACACATCAGGCAGCTGCGGGGAGGAACAGAAGCCTGTGGGGTGGCCCAGGTGTGGCAACAGGGCTCATGTTGCTAACGGCTTAACATTAGCTACCAGGAATATTAGGCCTGGTGTCATTCAGTAGCATGCACGTTCAGCGTTGTGATACCACTGGAGTACCAAGAGATGGGCTGTAAGGGAGCTGCAAGTCTGATGGAGTCTCACTGTTCCCCTGGGATGAGGAACACCCCGATGGGAGCAGATGCTGGCACCATCAAGTGCCGTTCAAGGGTGGCAGAAGAGGCACCTCAGAGGTGACTCACCCGCAGCACTACTATCCAGGTTCTCCCCAGATCATTCCTGATACACAGGGAGAGAGAAGTAATTTCTACAGCAGGCAATGCAGTTTTGGACTAATGAGGGGAGTGACACTGCACAGGCTCTACGTCCGCAGCCCAAAGGCCCCTGGCTCTTGCCTGGGTGGGGAGGGAGCACCCTTGAATTTAAGCATTAAATTTAGGTGGGGAAGAAAAGCCAGCCTTTATTTATCCTAGCACTGCTGAAGTGACAAATGTCACTGTTAAATGCTTCAGAGGCGCTTTGTATCAGAAATATCTATGCCTATTTTAGAGACCTGGGAACATACATTTTAAAATATGCCACTGTTGCTATTCAGCTCTTCAGAAGAATATTCTGTTTGGTTTGGTGTCATGGAGTATTATCGTGGCCGGCTTATTATACGTTTTGGTGACAGATCAAATACTTCAGTGCGCCTTTTGCTCTGCCTACCAGATGTCGTTACCCACTATAACCAACCCTTCATGTAGGCCGCTTCCCTGGCTTTTGCATTGCGCTGTAATTGTGTACTGAGCAGTGGGGAATGGGCATGCTAAATTTGTCTTTTAAACACTGTGAAACTGCCATTCAAACTGCCCTGTATTTGACAAGAAATCCAAACACAATTAACTCTGAAACACATATAGTCAAGTACTCATACATTTCAAATTCTAGACTGAATTACAGGCTAACATGTTTATTAGCACTTCTATAATATAATAATAAATAAGCAAGCACAGTTCTCTTAATTCTCACCTCTGTTTCCATAATAGAAATCTTTGTAAAAGGAGTCAATTATCCCAGTTCTTAATAAAGAATTATTTTAAAGATTCCATTTCCTATATTGAAGTATTTTCTTACCCTGAAGAGTATTTATAAAATCTCAAATTAAAAACATGCCACCGTGTGTATATATTACACAAACTGGTACAGTTCAAAAACAGGCGTAAGGCTTTAATGATTGATGGTTACTGATGCTTCGGTTATAATAAGGACTACAAGTCTTGCCTGACACCAATAAAAGCTATTAAATGTTTTTATGAGGGTGCAAGCATGTATTAACTTCAGTGAAATAGTCTTGATAAAATCTGAAAAGCCTGTTCCTTAATTCATCTCATTTTACCTACGCCCAGAGACATGATTAGTACTTGCTACTCCACCCTCTGTCTTCCTCTCATTTTAAATTTAATTTCAGATTTACTTTTCACTACGTATACTGGAGAGATGTTAATGTTTGGTTACCCTTGTATATGTGTAGCACTGCTCAGCAGTGCATTCTGCTTTGCTGGTAGGATTGCTGAGAGCAAAAATAATGGGACGTTTGTTTAAAGCAGCCATATCCTGAAGAATTTGTTTAGTAAAAGCACCACCAATTGCAGCAACTCCTAAAGAAGAAAAACACACACATAAGCAGACAAATGCAATCAGTTCAAGGTAAGACATCCATGTCATTTTTAAAAGAACAGCGCTGCTTTTACTGCATACCTCCCTCTTTAAAATGGAGTTCAACCTTTTTTCTAACATGTGGTTAAAATAAAGTTTTGTATAAAAGATTTTGCAACAGTGAAACTTCAGCCTTATCCCTAACGTAAGGCAGAACCTATTCACCCCTGTACGGTTTGGTGAATTTCTCACTTCACTTTTCTCAGTCCCTTTATATAAAATAGAAATGTATCACCTAACCTGCAGGTAAGTCCAGTAAGTAGAAAGGTACAGCTCTGTCTCCTAAAGTCTCATGGAACAGATCCAGTGTGTCAGATTTCATTTTTTACTGACATGACGAGTAAAGTCTCTGCCTTCTACAGCTAATCATTCTGTCGTCTCCAGTCTCAGCTGATGCATAATCCCAATTCTGAGCCTAAGGCTTCCCTGACAGCAACAATTTTTTTTTAATACATCCCTTTTCATCCCACCAGAGATGATCTTCTGTTCTCCATACTGTACTCACAACTAAAAAAGGGGGTGTGTGATGTTTTTGAGATGCCAATACACCTGTACTTCTGCCTAACCTACACAAGTTGGGAATCCAAGGATGAAGTCCTTGCTCTCCATGCCTTCAGTGAAAAACAGATAAACAGACCTTGGAGTAAACCTCAGGGTCTTTATGTCCAGGGAGGCCCCTATCACGTGGCTTGTAGAGCAGGTAGCCTCCTCCTTGCTCAGAGCCCCCAGTGCCTGGCTCCCTGCTCTGCTTTCCACACAGCATCCAAGTTTCAGCAGCAGGAAAAAGCTGTTGTTCCCTCTCTTGGGGGAGCAGGAACTGATTCAAACCCGGGCCAGAAGAGGGTCTCTCTTGCCTCAGTACTCTGCCCTTTCGTCACTCAGGCACAAATGAGCACCCCAACATTGCCCACTCTAAAAGGACAGCTTGGCATCTGCCCGAGGAGAGCACAAGGTACCTGGAGGGAGGTGAAAGGGGTCCTCACCTCGTGGAGCTGGCTAGAAGGTCATACACGCCCCAGGACTAACATTTCTTAAAGGTGTCTCAGAGTATTTTCTGACTGCTTCTACACGACACATGGTATCATCTCACAGAGACATCTTCAAGCCCAGCCTATGCCCTCATTAGGGAGAGGTGGGTGGCCCACTGAAATTCCCTGAGTTGTTTTAAATTGAGCTTTCTCAAGAGGTCTACTGAAAGCTCAAGCACCCTACCACAGGCTCTTTAGGTGCTGTTTAGGTGCTTAATGTGGGCCCAATAATGTCTAAGACCCATTTGGTTTTGCATCTGGCCAAATCTTTATTCTGATCTTTTGGTAACAAAAGAGGCAACTCCTCAATTGATGTGAATCAGTGACTTCTCTCAAAGTTTAAACATTTCTTGCTCAAACATTTCTGTCACATACTACTATTTTTTTCAAATCTGAGCTCTCTGTACTTCACCTTCTAGGAATGGACAAGGATGCTTAGATGCAAAAGTTCTGCTAGACCAGCGGGGCCACTGTATGTTTGATGAACAGTTACGGCAGTCATGATTTTGACCCACTTGTAGAAGAACCTGTTATACACCTTAGTTTCTGGTTAAGTCTGCAGTTGGCAAATGTTTAATGTCTTCTAAAACTGCTTCTGGGTAGCTAATAATAAGAAAGACAACTATCTTCAGATATAAAGTTAAAACAAAACGCTCCAAACAATCTCACTGACTATTTCTTTTTCGTTTTTACGTTTCAAAATTGCAATTTCTTATATTTGGTCAAGCTAAACTAAGGCTTTTCCTTGACCCATCGCAGGCGATGAAATGTATATGAGAATTTGCTGAGACAGAGTTAAGTGAAACATCGGAAGAAGGAGTATCAACATATTTCCCCATGACTGCTACTGCCCAAGGGAAGACACTGAATGAGTAGTCCTCCAAATCAAAAAAACCCCAATATTAATTTTCATTGCTGTTTCTGTTGGAAGAGCTTTCATTATGCAGTATGGATAGGAGAAAATGACCTTGAGGGAAAGCGCTGCATGGATTTATATATAAAAAGGACACACAGTGAACATCCATATTTCATGACAGCAAACATTCCCTAAGCATCCACATGCCTTTATCTAGATAAATATCACAGATCATTCAATCTATTCTTCTGTTCCACTAGCTTTTTCAGCCTTGTATTCTACTAAATAAATTCTCTAGACTACTTGGTCTCTGTCTTGCAGTCATATCTTTATGGAGCATAGAAAAAGATAGGCTTTATTTGCCTCATTCACGATCATTGTCAAAAGCAGATTTTACTGAACAAGGACCATGTGGTCTAAGCATAGTCGAAAAGGTAGCTCTTAAAATGTAAGATAATTTTCACTGTGGCATTTGAGATTTCCCAGCATCTGATGAATGATTTTACTCGCCAGCTAGATAAATTTTCAAGTCTTACATATTAAAAAAATGATTTAAGAGTACTTGCAGTTCATTCCTGAAACTGTCACTGAAATATAATAACCAAACTGCAGAGAGCTGAGCAATCCTTTACTGAGATCCCAAATCCTGAGCTTTTATAACAGAAAAAGTCTTTGTAAAATCTGTGTTTTGGTCTGCACAGAGGACTGGTGGCTAAGGACCTAAATATGAGGGAAAAGAAGATTCAGCTACAGCATGCTCATATTTGCACAGCTTTACATGTGCTTAGCTCAGTTTTGTCAGTCTGAGTTTGAGGTTATTTGTATTATACCATCCACATTAAATCAGAAGTCATTTAGGAAGGTGATAATGTTCTCCATCAGCTGTTTAAACCAACCCGGATTATTCCCCCTTTAAAATGGATGGGTTGGAGTGAAAGCAGTGTTACATGCTTGGATAGTTACTATTTGTTCAGTTGCTTAATAGAGTCCATTATGCACCTAGTGTTTTCTAAAAACACACAAAGGTAAATTCTGTTCAGAGGAACTTGATCTTGTCTTCAGACAAAGCCACATCCCCATTTTTTTTTCCAACAAAGAATAAGGTCATTGCTTTAAAGTAAAAGAAATTACCTATTAGCACGGATGGTTTTATGTCTTTAACAATATCTTCTAGATTTTTCATTTCACCATGTTCATGGGCAAAACGTTCTTTCTCAGATGTTAATGAGGCACGGCCCTGAGTAAGGAAAAAAAGAAAAAGATATTTATTATAAGTTTAATGGAACCTAATATTCTGGGATAATCAGTTTACAAAGTATCTGGTTTAACATGTCCGATTTTCATTTCTACTTTTGCGTCTATCACCAAATACCATATTAGAAAAAGTTACACTGTGTACAGCTAACACGCTTAGCATAATTTAGGACTAATCTATTTCTCTAAGCAGTAGGTAAATTAAATTCAATATTTTTACTTTAAATTCATGACAGCTGTAGAACACCACTGTATTAACAATTATATGAAAGCATCATTAATTTCTTCTTTGAAGCATTCTTAAAGCTGTTTTACCTGTTAACATTTGGTCAAACGCTTAAAGTCACTAATGATAAAGCGTAAATATATTTATATAGCAAACAGTATGGATGTGCCAGGACGGGGGGGATTCATAACTTAGCAAAACAAAAATAGTTTCTCCTAGCTTTGCTCTTGCCTAAAAGTATAGAGATTATATGGGGGGAGTATATAGACTATAGGGGAGCCTATATTTTGCTCCACATTTTTCATATTTAAGTCATTCATTCTTAAGGATGGAATAAAAATAATTCTAACCAGATGTCTGGTGCACCGTTTTTGCATTAAGAAAATTGACTCAGCTGTGAAACAACTTTCGCCCTCATCTATACCGGCAATTTCCACCCATTGAAGCCCAACAAGGTTTCCAAGTGGAATACAATAGATGCAGGGAAAAAAGGGCTACAGAGTATCATTGGCATGGACTGGGCTGCAAACAGGATTTGAGCTCAGTGTAAGTAACGCGGAGCGCGGGGCAAGAAGGGGCCAGAATTTGTGAAAACTATATGAGTTGTCTACATACCTGGACTTCTGCCTGTACACAGGCATCTGAAAATTTCAGCAGAAGAGCTTAAAGTGCATGTACCTCCACCCCTTGTTTTATTCTCGTGCCTGCAGAAAGCATCACTGCAAAGGCACTTTTCAAACACAAATCTAAAAGACAGTGCCAGCCCCTCAAACATCTTGCAATTTCAGATGACAAGAAGCAGATTATACAGGTATATAGGGAAGTACACGAGGAAAATGGAAGGCTAAATGTAATTTTGACCAAATAGCCAGAACGGATATAGATCATCTCCCCAGCCACATCTTTTCCAACTGATGAGATGAAAGTTTCTTTAATCTTTGCAAGTTAATTAAGACTATACTGAAGTATGGGAACAGAATTCATTCCACGATTCCACCAAAGTCTATGAATTTGACAATTTTGCCTCAATTTAGGGCTGCGTGTACTATCAGATTCAAGACGGGATTAGTTTTTTAATGGCATTTTTCTTAATTTTAACAACACCAGGAAATGCGATGCTACATTTCAGACCACAGTTCTGCAGTGTGGCAACGTGTGGCTGTGCCAGTCCCATCACTGCAGCTCCTCTGCTTGTCCTCGGACGGCCACCGCAGGAGCTGGTAGACAGGAGAGAAGGCCATTTTTCATCTCCAGCTACCAGAAAAGCGTTTCCATCCCGAGGGTACCAGAGGAAGCCGCAGAAGGCTGTTATGCGGTTGGGGCTGCCTAAGCTGGTCTGCCTCACAGGACGCCAGCTTCTCTTGGCTCTCCCATGATTACAAGGAATTTCCAGAGATTTCTCCTCTTCTGCAGATTTTTTTACATGACCAAAATACAGAGTTTTTAAATTAAGAGGGTTATGTCTGGATGTGCTTATACGGGTCTTAAGTGTTCTCCTAGAGCGATTAGCATGGAAATACTGCAATACAGGCACCTGGTTTCCTTCGCGGGTAAAATGTGAAATTCTCAGCCTCCAGAGAATGCTGCAATATTAACAATTTTTGGCATATTCACGCTCGAATCATTCCACCGTCAATACACATTTTGAAGTCTGCCATTTCCCAGCACCCCAGCAGATGTCCCCACAGTCTACACACACGGTTTAGATGATGCTCATTTTAAAGCAGGAATTTTCCTTAACATTTTCAGGGGAAAAATATGAAGTTCTCTTTTTAGTCACCAAAGAAAAAAATGCATTTATGACTTCCAGGCCAAAAGCTTGTTGCTAGGAATAATTCAAAATACTATAATAAAAGCCACTTTTCATTCTAATCGGCTGGTTGGTTGAAATTGAAATGCTTGACAGAGCCTGGCTTGGAGGCAGGTTTCCTGGGGAGCCAGGAACGGGTGCCATGGGCGACCATTTGATCCCACGCTGCCTCTTCAGTTGGTTCCTTAACAGCTTATCAGGCTGCTATTGAGAAAGACCATATTTGATCTGGTCTTAAAATCCAGCCTCCAGGAGACTGCCCTGGGCTACCAAGAAAAAAGAAATCGCCTCTAAGAGCTATGACCACCTCATTCTTCAGGCTGTGGCAAGCTGGTAGCTCTGAGCACCTCCAGGATCTGCAGATCTGGGCAGACCTCTCGGGAAAGGTGACCTCTGATTTTTTCCACAGTGCATAACAGCTAAGAGGCCAGGCTGACATCTTAGAGGAGAAAAATGTTGATATTCTTTAATTTTCAATCAGAACAAATAACCAAAATCCTCCATGAAACAGAGTTACTTCTTTATACGGTTTTACACTTGATTGGCTTTCGAGAAGGTACTTCAACATTTCAAAATTAAGATAACGGCAGAGCTGTTAAAACACTTATTGATGCAACACCAAGGATTCAAAGTCCCATTTCCTACTGACATTGACCATCATCTCTCCTTTAATTAGCTACAAAGGAGTACTCAAACAGTAAGCTGGATGTGAGCCACTGCAACCCTTTCTGGGCCACTCGCTAATGAGGCTAATGCTAGCCAGATGGGTTAGCTTAGGTCAGATTCATTTCTGTCCTATCTTAATTTCTATCTGCATTTAATTTCACACAGGGCATTCTACCATTCTTAAAAAAAAAAAAAAAGCCAAAAAAACCAAACGCCAAACAATTTTAAATTTATTTCTTTATTCAGCTTTGGTCTGAATTAGCTTGATCCCATTAGTCAGAATGAATCATGTCTCCAAGTAAATATTTTTCTAATATATTAACTAAGAATGAAATACTAAATTCTGTGGCTTAGCAAAAATAACAACAGCTATGTACATAGAGATTTTTGCTTGGAAAATGCTTAGAAATTCAATGGTTAGGGGTTTTTTATTAATACATTTTTTAAACAGATTTTCAGAAATGTATTTTAATTGTTAATTCAGTGATCCTAAAGGAGCTGCATAACACCTCCTTAAAAACCGTGTCTGAGATTTCAAGACCAGCCAGCTGATTTGGCTACAAAACTCCAATAATTTAGAGGACAGTGCTTTAGATCGTATTTTTTCTCCCCAAATTGGCAAATTCTTAAGTTCTGCTCTCCACAAAGTAGAGAGGCGGCAGCAAGAGCATAGCTAGCTTTCCTCCATGCCCTGCCAACAGGGCAAGCAATGACTTGCAGGAAGGAAAAAACAATTCAGTTTTGTGCCTGCTTAACCTCAAAGTAAGGGGTTGCCAGTCCATTTTGTACGAGCTTCCAGACATCCGCCCCTGAATGCCTATAGCCGGAATAAGAAATCACAGAGTTTTTGTCAGTCAGCAGAGAGAAGAGAATGGAGCCAAAATGCAGAAGTCTCAATTCTGGATTTGTGTGGTTTTCTGTCTTGCCTCCCTCCTGACAGTGGAGAGATGCAAAGCGGATGGACCTGTCAGTGCAGAGATGCTCTGACTAAAAGATCTTCCAGAAGTGCAGAGCCCGGCTTCTGACATTTCCATTGCCAGCCCTGGCTTAGCTAGCTTTTGTACTCTGGCTATCTGCTGCTAGGAAATGAGCTGTAGAGGATCAACACAAGGCAGCATAAATCAGAAACTGCTCTGGTCTGCTTGCGTCTCCATAATCCTAAGATACTAACATGGCACACAGCTCACTGATATTTCCTTTCTTCTTCTAATAGGAAAAAAAAAATTAAAATACTCCCTACTAAGAAAGAATTTCAGTGAGCTCTGGGGTTCTGCGCATAAAGCTCTGAGTCTTTTAAGTAGAAACATCATCTTCAGTCACATTCGTATTTCTCTTCTAAGTCCACTGTCTTGCTCTTTTAGCAGTATTAAAAATTCAATCGTTCAATGAAAAAGGCTCAGAAAAATCAGCAATCTAAAGATGTGCCCCTTTCAGTATGCCAAGCCTCAATACAGTCTCACTCTTTCACTGAAGGACTTAAGTGCTTGCCACGCAGGGGAGGAATTTTTCCAGGGGTTCCTACCAAAGAATGTTATTGCACCGTTGTTCACATAGCAGTATGAAGGCTCATCTAGGCCAGACAGCAGCTGTCTTAAGTTGCAATATGTTTTCTATGATGTATAACAAGCATCTTTCCCACCTCAAGAGACACTCCCTAAATCCAAAAGGAAAGTCTTTCACATTGAAATCCACAGATGAACTAACAGACTGACATGATACCTGTGCAGCTCTTCAGAGGGGAAGATACAAACTCACAAACTCTTTCAACAGAAGAAGGAAGGTAAAGTTAGAAAAAAAGGCTATATACCCTTCTTGCTTTAACTTCCCAAATGTATTCAGCATCCCAAGAAAGAAATTTTAAAAAAGCATCAACATTTCATTATATAACTTTTCACAATACTATGTACTCTTATATTATTTCCTTATCTTTTATAGAATAAATAATTTGGTATGGGCATTATAATAAGTTTGCTTGAATTAAAAAAAAAAAAAAAAGTCCTACATACTAAAGTACCAGGAAGACAACCATAGCATCTTTAATGCATACTCAGGCTGCCTGAACAAACTATACAATACACCTTCATTAGAATGCTGAAGGTGAAGAATATTAAAAATACTCAAAAATATTAATAAACCCTAAGTCCAAAGACTGAATGAAAATGTCAGAAATTACTTTGGAGGGGAAAAGTATTGCCTCCATCACAGTATCATTTTGTACCAAGAAACCTATGGGATATTTTGGATTTGAACAAAAGAGAACAAAGCAAGATGAAAACAGATATGTTGCTATATTAGAAGTCACCGTGGTATCTCAGATGGAAAGTAATATGAGCTAAATTCTTTATTAGCAAAGGAGTTACAATGTGGACTGTGTTAAGTCAGCAGATGAAGTACAGAGATAAAGAAACAATAGCAGCATTCTCAGATCATGGCATTATGTATGAAAGATCTTGGCAATCCTAAAATGTCTATACTCACTAATGGATGAGTCATTGGTATCGTATATTATTATTACAAATAGCAAAACACAGTCACTTGGACACCAGGACCTTTTAATTCAAGGAGCCAAAGGAAGTAACAGGATGTATTGGGTTTGTGTGGCAAGGTTTTGGTAGCGGGGGGCTACAGGGCTGGCTTCTGTGAGAAGCTGCTAGAAGCTTCCCCTGTGTCCGATAGAGCCAATGCCAGCCGGCTCCAAGACGGACCCGCCCCTGGCCAAGGCCAAGCCCATCAGCGATGGTCGTAGCACCTCTGGGATAGCATATTTAAGAAGGGGCGGGGGGAGAAACCTGCACGCAGCAGCAAGAAGAGAGGAGTGAGCACATGTGAGAGAAACAGCCCTGCAGACACTAAGGTCAGTGAAGAAGAAGGGAGAGGAGGTGCTCCAGGCACCAGAGCAGAGATTCCCCTGCAGCCCCTGGTGAAGACCATGGTGAGGCAGGCTGTCCCCCTACAGCCCATGGAGGACCCCACACCGGAGCAGGTGGATACCCAAAGGAGGCTGTGACCCTGTAGGAAGCCCGTGCTGGAGCAGGCTCCCGGCAGTACTTGCAGACCCGCGGAGAGAGAAGCCCATGCTGGAGCAGGTTTGCTGACGGGGCTTGTGACCCCATGGGGGACCCACGCTGGAGCAGTCTGTTCCTGAAGGACTGCATGCCGTGGAAGGGACCCACGCTGGAGCAGTTCATGAAGAACTGCAGCCCGTGGGAAGGACACATGGTGGAAAAGTTCATGAAGGACTGTCTCCCGTGGGAGGGACCCCACGCTGGAGCAGGGGAAGAGTGTGAGGAGTCCTCCTCCTGAGGAGGAAGGAGCGGCAGAAACGTGTGATGAGTTCATGTTCATGGGGACTGCAACCCCCATTCCCCATCCCCCTGTGCTGTTCTGTGGGAGAAAGTAGAGAAATTGGGAGGGAAGTTGAGCCCGGGAAGAAGGGAGGGGTAGGAGGAAGGTGTTTTAAGATTTAGTTTTTATTTTCTCATTACCTTACTCTGATTTGATTAGTAATAAATTAAATTAATTTCCCCAAGTTGAGTCTGTTTTGCCCGTGACTGTAATTGGTGAGTGATCTCTCCCTGTCCTTATCTCAACCCACGAGTCTTTCGTTATATTTTCTCTCCCCTGTCCAGCTGAGGAGGGGAGTGATAGAGTGGCTTCGGTGGGCACCTGGCCTCCAGCCAGAATCAACCCACCTCACAGGACTCAGTAGTTAATAGTTTTATGAAAAACTGCTTGTATTTTGGATTTGAACTGAAAGCAATTCTTAGTTTGAGGGAGGGTTCTTTTAAGTATTTTGTTTTAGTGGCTGATCAACAGCACAAGAAGCAAAGGAGATACTGGGATCAGGCTTCAAGCAAACGTACATCACAGTTTCCACAGAAAGTTACTCATATCATCATATATAGAATAAAATGGAGGCTGAGATAACAGACAAAAATGACCCATCAATAAAACCCTGAGAAAATTCATAGAAAACAGCTGTAAAAACAGGAGACCAGACTGCACAGCAGACATCTATATGGGATATTACAAAACAGGAGATAAATCTCACAAATACCACCAATGTGAAGTCTAATGCCATGGCCTGTTTGAGCTGGTCCTGTCGGGGCTGCCCCACGAACCAGGGCTGAAGAACAGAGCAGCTTAATGTCAGTGAGGCGAGAGAGGCAGGGCTGGAAGCTCTCCAAGATTTGCTCTGTCCATCAGCTGGGAGGCAGCTGAGAATAAGCCAGAGCACCCTGATGACTGCACTGTCCCACATCAGAGGCGGTGCTGGCACTCGTCCCGTCTCACAACCAGGAAGGCACAAATCTATTTATATAAACACTTGCCTCCATTTGACTGTGTCAACTGTGGCTTATTTAAACAGGAGAACAGAGATCAATACACAGATAAATTAACAAATTCATCTGAAGTTCTTAAATACTGAAGACATGAGAACCACTAAAGACACGAGAACTGTAGACCAAAAAGCAAAGCAATCGATTAGTAAGGTGAATATTTCCAACTGCAAAATTTTTTTGTTTTATTTGCATTTCCTGTGAGTTCCCTATTGCAGAGTTAAGAGCAAAACAAAAAACAAACAAAAAACCAAACAAAAAACCAAACAGTTTTTAAAGCATCAAGGAAGAAGGGGAAAAAAAAGGATGTGGTTAAGAGTCATGGGAGAAGGTGGTGAAACATTTCCCTCTTGGGAGATGATCTCAAACATGGCTTCTTATCTCTTTCATCACAAGTAAATCCATGGTCTAAAGGTTGTGGATGAATCATCTCCAGATGGGCTCTAGGCAGGGACTGTGGACAGCACTGGGAGCTGAGGGACCTCTCTGGGGAGTCCCCCAGAAGCATGAAAGGGAAGGGACAGGAGAGGCACAGAGAGCGTGCTAGGAGGGGACAGGCCTGGCCGCCCTCCCTAGCCAGAACTCCAGGAGAGTATCGGTTATGAGGAGTCGCAAAATGCCAAAAAAAAAAGGTGGAGGTATGGATATGGACCCACTGGTCAGGGGTTATGGAAGCCCAAGGGCTTGCAGGTGATAGGCACTCTGGTGCTACCTCATTCAGGAACCAAAAAGCACAGACACACAAGCCCTCCCAAATCCCCATACTGAGACCCTAATTATAAAGTGACTGTGCCTCCTGATCAGACCCATCACCTAACACCTAAAGGTGAAGAGAGCAAATTAAAACCAGACGAGGCAACTTGGACACAGAATTAACAAAGAGTTTGTTGCCAAGTGTGTGAAAAAACACATTTTGAGGAGATAAGGTCATAATGGTTGGCAGTAAAACATACGATTTAGGTAAGAAATGTAATTCTGGTGTTGACTTTAAAACACATTGTTAGAAGATTAGGGCTGTTTATTTAAGTCCTGTAAAATTTATAAAATACCCTTTCCATGTACATAAGCACACAACAGGCAGGACAAAATTATTTCAAGAAGATAAGATCTGAGAAGCAAAGCAAGTCAGGAACCCACTGAACAACAGAAACAAAATAGAGCAAAACAATCATTCATTTCAATAACAGAGCATGACCAAAAGAAATCATAAACCATCCAAATTAGGTCACCATCTCATCAGGACATCTAATATACATGGTGTCAAAGAGGAAACAGTTACATGCTAACAAATTTAACACCTGAATTTTTGGTAGCATCTCTTTTACAGAAAATAATGTGGCTATTCCTTGAGCACACCCCAACAATCATCCTTTTGCCTTGTCCTCACCTGTTTTCATATATTAGTGCCTGAGTATGAGTAATGCCATGAGTGTTCAAAGACAAATTAATGTGTTTCCTTTCTGCAAAACTTATACTTCATATAGAACAAGATAAATGCAAGATGAAACTGCACAGATTAATTCCCTAGACATCAGAATAACTGACAAAGCAAACAAGGATTGCTTCGTTGGGATAGTACATGAGTAAAATAAAGCAGAAGCTGCTTTAAGTGATTGTGGCACCTTGGAGATACTAACGACGTTGCGTCTTTGCTAAGACGCAAAGCGGTTTTGTGGCTAAAAAAGTCATAGTCAGTTGCAGTTAGCCATAAATGAACTGATCAAGGACAAAAGTAAAGAGAATAACTGACTGTTGAGAAAAAGAAAGATAGAAATAATTAAAAGGTAGCAGAAGAGGCAGATATAATATTAAGTGGTATATACAAGTTAACATTAAAACCATTAAACAAATAAGTATCTAGAATGAAATCCAAAGGTTTTTTTAAAAGTGATTATTGCTAAAAAATAAGAAAATTCAGTAACAATCAGACAGTCAGGATGGAGTTCAGTTCGATATTAAGATACATGGTTGTGGGCTCTAAAGGCTCTTTCACGTATTACACGAGCTCTCCTGACTGTAATAGGAGCAACCACACCTATATGGTACTGAAATTCTGCTTGTCCCAAACGTCCTCCTTTCTCTTCTGTCATTCTCTAAGCAAAGATTGAACTATGTGTGTATCCAGCTTTGACCAAACCATGAACTTTAATCAGGGTCATATCCACTGCCAGTTAATTAGTTGTGAGGACCTTTTCCAAATAAGATTGCCAAGGATATTCAAATGGGGGAAGGAGGAGGGAAAATGAAAAAATTTTAGAGGATTATCTACAGGATTACCTCGGTATCTCCATTCTAGTTATTTAGGACCACATAAATTGGTAAACTTTTGGGGTCTACTCTGAGGTCTTCAACTATGGAACCTCAACTGATGTTCTTGCCATTCAATTTGGGCTTCACTCGATCTGAAGTCTTACAGGGGTTAAGATCACCCATCTAATGGACATGTAAAATACAAAGCACTCGATTAGATGCAAGTATTACTGTGCTGAACTAGAAAGCATAGAGTACAAAACTGTCAAAAGCATCATTGCTCCATGTTGATATACTCTTTAAAATTAAGGATGACATTCATCCCTATGTGAAGGAACTTCATTTGTGCACTGGAGATTATGTGGCATAGAAAAATCTCGTGCTGCCTTGCAAATTACAGATAAATTTCACCACAGGAGAAGTGGTGATGTTTGGCAGCCCAGGAACTCTCCCATCAGCCTGTCATCCATCCTCAGCAGAGGAGCATCCATTCTTGGCAGAGGGTGAAGGGTTTCTACTGACTCCCTTTAAATATTAAAAATGCCTTATTATTTGCATTGTATTCCTAGGCAGTTCCAAGAACTGTCTTGCCTATCACCCTACCCTGTTCTTGGTACTGCCTTAAAAAAAGAAAAAAAAAAAGGAAAAGAAAGAAAAAAGAAGCATTTGCAGCACATTACTAAAATGCTCAGACAATGGTGAACCTCATGAACATCCCAATACTGTTCATCACTTTCTGCCTCTTCTCAGCTACTTGACACAAAAGAATTTACTGTCTTTGAAGTTCATGGGTGAAGATTTGGCCACTAATATAGTTAAGCATGACACTATAGCAGCTTTAAAGAAGACACAAAATGTGTTCACCACACATCACACATTTATGTATATTTGTGTGATTTAATAGAAAAAAAATGGGAACACTGAGAATATGGGAAAGAAAAGGAATGTGGGAGACATTACCCATCAGTGTGTTCACATAGGTAAATATCTATTCATTAATCAGACAGAACGTGACAATGTGACAGAATTCAGAAATTCAGAATTAAAGATGAGTCCCAACTGCTTATGCATAATCTCCAAGTACACAGGAGTGCAAAAGTGACTTTAAAAGAGCCTTTTAATTAAACATTAAAACTTCCATCTGAATGCACTGGGATACTTAAGACAGGCATTTCAAGAGGACTGGTATCTGTTTCAAAGAGTAAAGTCATATAGTTCAAGTGGCACAATTCCAATGATATTATGATCCGCAAACCTTCCTCATCCACCTTTGGAGAAAAAATAGCTTTGAAAGGTGAAAGCATACTGAACAGATTAAAAAAACACCTCAACAACCCCAAAACAATATGAACTATATTATAAGGTCTCTAGAATGAAGCAGCGAACACAACTATAGACAGTATAACAAACAGAGCCTTCATCACCAGATTTTTCACCACAACATAGCAGAAAAGTTGGTCATCAAACTTGGTTTAATGAAAAAAGATGGTTCCCAGGGGAAACGAAAAAAATATTAACAGGAAAATGAAAACACAGCTGCACTTGAACAATTAAAAAGCCACAATGGAAAAATCAGCTAAAAAAGCCTGATAAGTGACTTCGTGGCAGCTTTTGGGGGTGGGGGAAGAAGAAAAAGGTGGAAACTGTTTGCAGTCAGGTCAACAAAAGTTCCAAGGTTATTTTTCTTTGGTTTGCACTGGTTGAAATACTACAGAAAGTAGATGAAAGGACAAGCAATGTTTAAATCTATAATCATGCATTGCAAAATTAATGATCAAAGGACAGCATAGAATAAAAATGATGTAAAAATTAGTTTAGTTGGACAAAGTAATCACTGAGTCTTCAGAGAGTCTGTTATTTCTCATACTGCTAAAGCAACAGATCAGAATATTTCTAGGACTGAAAAGGTCTCCCTGCTTCGAGTAAAACTCTTTTGATCACACAGTTTTTGATGGGGCAAATTTTAAGGGACTCTTGTTGAACCGGTTTCCGTTGATATACCTCCTTAGTAGTAAGAAATAAAAGCCAGTTTAGTTTATGCAAAAGTTGGTTAACTGGTGATCTGTGCTGTGGCTTGGCAAATCTTATCTTTGCAACAATGAAAAGGTTTCTAATAATAGAGTCCTTCCCATTGTACAGTTTTCTCACAAATCTTCCTCATTTTACTTCTCTTATCTCATTTCTAAGAGTTTGGAAAGTCCTTCAAGCCTTGCAGCACTTCTCTGCAATCAGCTAAAGCCAAAATAATTTCCTAAGTGGACCTAAAGTACAGCATTCTCCCTCAGGCCAGAAAAAGGAACCAGTAATAGCTTAATTATTTACTTGCTGTATAAATGACTTTCCAGCAGTTAAATCACAAGCTTCCAGAGGCTTACGTTGTATTTTCTTTCTTCTGGGAGGGGGCTTTTTTCTTTTTTTTTTTTTTTAGGGGGAACATTTAGCTGCAGAAGAAAGCCAAGAGAAGCTATACAGAGCCCTAGACCAAGGACGGGTTTCCTTAAGCCCAGCTCAGGCCTCGCACTGAAGTATCTCTAGCTTCTAGGTCCAGCGGGCTCGGCACTCAAACACACCACAGCAGTAAGCACCCACCCATTCTCAAGCCCCCCCAGGATGGCCAGAGAGGGAGACTGGTGCTTGCAGGTCTTCCAGGAACACCAGCAATGAACCGAAATGCGCACCGTTGGCTCCCGCTGCTTGCGTCAACATCTGGCCACAAATTCAGCCCTGGTCTATCTCAGACAGCTGTTATGTCTGGCTATCACAAACAGTTCGCAAATATACTCCGGGCAGAACATGAAATTCAGTGGACTGCTTTTTGGACAAAACCCAAATTAAAGCCCCACCAAGAAGAATAAGCAGAGGAAAGGAACGTAGAGGCTGTGTGAGACACTGATGGGTTTTGGCCCCACTTGAGAGCACTGAAGCTAGAAGGTGGTGAGGAAAGAATACAGTCACCAAATCACTACAAATTTAGAAACTGTGAAAGGAATTAGTTGCTGCGTACCAAGAGCAACAACGCAGCTTCTCGGCTGACTAGCAAATTAGCAGCGAGAGGTGTAAAAGGAGCAGGAAGAGGAAACGAGCAGGAGAGGAGAAAGGCTGGTTAACCACCTTGGCTGGACGGACACGCAGCTGAGACCTGCTTTACTGCTTTAGAGTTGTAAAGTTCCTATACTTCTGCCCCTGTCTGTTTCCTTAGCACTACCAGGAGGTGATTTTAGTTCAGCTGTATTATTTGATAATTCCAGTCTGTATGGTGGAGGAAATTGTGCAACCCACCATTCTTCTTAGGCAACCTCTAGGTTTCAACAGGCACAGAGGATACACGGGCCTTCAGTCATCTGTGTTTGGATGCAAAAGCACTTTAAGATTATTACATGAAACCAAAAGAATTAAAAACACTCATTCAAACAAACAAACAAACAAAAAAACACCAGAAAAAAATCTGTGTCTTGGATAGTAGCAAATACCAGCATTCTTCTGTACCTGATCAGGCTACTTTTGTGCTTTCTGGCAAGGGATGTCCAAGATGACCTTAGTAATACTCTCCCATCTCAATATCTATGATCTTAGTATTTTCCCTTTAATAGTATGAGTGAAAGGTGCTGTGACGCTGTTCAAGAAACAAACACAGATACTGACTGCAGAATGCATGCTCCTGATGCAAAGGTATGTGAACTACAAAAGATCCTAAATATTAGACAGCTAAAGAACACTGGGCAAGAGCGCAGTACTAACAAAGATGACCATAAACACTGCTAACCAACAGGCAAGGTGAAAAAGCAAAGCCAACTGGCCTCTCATCCATTTCTTTTAAGTAGCTCACAAACTACTAAATGCATAACCACCTTTTAAAACATACCAGTTTCTTTATTCTGGCACATGGAATTCATATGTTTCTTTATTTTGGCACATGGAAGGAATGAGGTAAGGGTGACTGATGAAGTCTCTCAGCAGCTTCAAATTCTGACCAGTGTTGATAGCACTGCAGACCACAACATCTGCAACATGAGCTATATCACTGTGCATAGAAGCTATTTGATGCAATATATCTCAGTTCTTGCAGAAGGATGACATGCTTGCAACACCAGGAAAATATTCTCTTCAAAAATATTTTTCTTCCTTTTAGAAAATCCTTGAATGCTATCCCAATAAAGTATCTATACATCTTTGTGCAAGATTGTGCTAACAAATAATAGTCACATTAACTTGGGAAATAGTAAACCCACAAGTTGAACATTTCTTTCCTTACACATTTTTTAATGAACTGCTGAAAAATTCTCTTCATTATGTGCTCATCCCTAATAGAAATAGAGCAGGAACTCCCAGCATAATCACGCCCCCGCCCTGAACATGGGAGTCTGTCATTCATTTAACACACTTCAGAAAAGAAAAACAGCTTGCTATGTCAGGAGAGATAAAATGTTGTAGTTGCTTTCACAAAGAATACGTTCTTGCCTTTACCTACAGACTGCAAATAACTGTCATGATATTTAAAGGAATGAGAAAATTGTATTACCTTTACTATTAATCCCTTTGAGTCAACCATCCATATCCTTTTGATAGCTACATCTTTAGATACCCCTTCTTTTTCCATAGCCATAACAATGAGGTTTGCTATCCCCAGTGCAGCCTGCAGGAAAGAGAAGAAAAGTAGTATACGAAACTAGAAATGAAAGAAATCCCCTGCTTGTTTCCTCTACCCGCTATTTTAGAAAAGTTTCTCCATTTTATTTAACAATAAAACTGAATCATTATTTTTTCATAAAGTAAACACTAATGAACTGTTGCTACCATTTCGTAATTAGAAACAATAATGTAGATAAATAGTATAGATAAATCTTAAATCATATAGATAAATCATAGTGTAGATAAATCATAAGATGGCATTTACAGTATGGAGAGCATAATAAATGTTCAAAGTCTAATGAAAAATGCTAAAACTAACATTTGTTCCATATAACCATCTCAGAATACATTAAATATTTTTTCTTCTTTGAAATTTTGTTTTGTTCGTAAGATTTTTTTTTGTGATTTAAACCAAAGGAAACCACACTCTGCATGCCAGAAAGTAAAATGCAGTCCTAAAAGATTTTTTGCTCTTATCTTTTTTTAAAATGTCCATCAAGAAGGTAAGTCTCCTTTTACCTACTATTCATGTGTTTTGTAACTCTAGACTTGGCTATGCTCCCAGTGAAAGCAGGAGCAAGAAAAATTCACTTATCAATATTCTCCTGAAGCATGTATCATTCTTATGGGATTTTCTAATATTTCATCCAATAGATCAAATATCATACAGGTACAGATTGAAAAACGGGCAACAAAATGAGCCAACAGACCACTCAGTGTTTCTGATTACCAACTCATATACATATTTATGGGATTGACTCTGTTTCTTGTTCTTTATTATTCAGTTTCACTGAAAATCAAGTGAGATTCCCCTTTTTCAGTTAAGAAATAAGTCGTTTTATCAGGAATGAGTTCCCGTGGCAGGGATGATATCTACCATTACCTGTTTGCAGCAACAGGCACACTGACAATATTAACAAAAAAAATAAACTTTAGACCATAGATTCGTCTGCCTGTTGAACATGGAGCAAAACCAGGGGAAAGAACTTCAGAGAGACGGCCAGTCTTGATGTACAAAGGCGTTGACATGCCAGACATGGATGCAAGTTGTTCTGACAACTACAGACCTGATCTCAGTAGCACCAAATATTGAATCAAATTAAAGATATCTGGACTACACAAAGCTAGATTAGTATATTGCACCTATAGGGGGGTTTGGTGACCATGAATAATATTTTTCAGAAGCCTGCATGGGGTTGTAGACTTCATACAAGAGATGACAGCTAGCTACACTGTGGGTAAGTACAGCCTTCACTTGTGTGTCAGCGGCTTAGAAATTTAGACTGATAATTAGTATCAAAAAATAATGTGCATAAAAATCTTCAGAAATGGATGATCTCAACATGCAAAATACTGAAAAACTATATTTAATGACAGGAAAAATCAAAGGGGCACTGCTTCTTACTAAATAACACTGACTCTGGTAAATAGATTTTATTTCATTTCTCTTTGGTGGCCTGATATATTTCCTCATCTTTCCAAAAAGTTTTGTTTGTTTATATTTGTGCTGGTTTTGACTCTGATAATTACTTTTCTTCACAGCAGCTAGTATGGGGATATGTTTTGGATTTGTGCTGAAAACAGTGTTGATAACATAGAGAAGTTTTCCTTATTGCTGAGCAGTGCTTACACAGAGTCAAGGCCTTTTCTGCTTCTCACACCACCCCACCAGAGAGTAGGTTGGGGGTGCACAAGAAGCTGTGAGGGGACACAGCTGGGACAGCTGACCCCAACTGACCAGAGGGATATCCCACACCATAGGACATCATGCTCAGCATACAAAGCTGGCGGAAGAAGAAGGAAGGGGGGAGACGTTCAGAGTGATGGTGTTTGTCTTCCCAAGTAACCGTTACGTGTGATGGAGCCCTGCTTTCCTGGAGGTGGCTGAACACCTGCCGGCCCATGGGAAGTAGTGAATGAATTCCTTGTTTTGCTCTGCTTGCATGTGCAGCTTTTGCTACACCTATTAAACTGTCTTTATCTCAACCCACAAGTTTTCTCACTTTTACTCTTCTGATTCTCTCCCCCATCCCCAGTTCAATAATTTAGAGCTGAAGAGCTAAACCCTGAAGTTTTAAAGAGAACAGATCTCTGCAAAATGTCTTATGAAGTTTGACCAGATGATCAGAGATTTTTCAGAATTAAGAATCAGCTTTCAGCAGATGTTAGTGATCATTCTACCCATTTAATCTTCTTGTTAACTAGGTACATATAACTTGATTAAATATTAAGAAAAATCTTCATGGTACAATTTTTCCTGATGGATAAAAATACATACCTCTCCAGCTCCCTGGAACAACACTGTGTGATCGGATAACCTGTTCTTGGTGATACGCAGAGCTGCAAGAAGACCTGCAACAGCCACAGATGCAGTTCCTGAAATAAAAAAATTAATATATTTGGTTATTCTGGAAATAACTACAAAGCATTACATTTTAAATAATTCCACAGCATCTTTCAGCTGAAAGATACAAGTACTTAGGGTAGTAATAAAAAGTTCAGTGGAACTGGAGTTTGCTCTACTTTATTCTTATGAAAGTTAAATGTAAGTGGGAATATCTTCAGAGTAGCATTAAATAAAATATGATTGATTGATTCTGCTGGATGGGCATAATGGCTGGGGCATTCAAACTCTTAAAATATTCTGGTTATGACCTTTTTCAGAAGGAAAGGATGTGATAGCCCAGACAGAAGTATTTTGAAGGACTCCAGGTACTGAAAACTAAGATACTGGTCTCGTTCTTCAAATAGATATACTTCAAATACAGTAAAATACAAGACTAAAATAAAACTTTCATTCTCATGGGGAGGTTGTCAGAGTAGAAGAGCAAACTCTGAACATTTACAGAGAAGCTAAGCTAGCTGAAAGAGTAAGGCCAGCTTATTTAAGACACTGATTCTCCTACTGTGTCTGAAAGCCCTCAGGACTCCAGTCCACTGTGACAGGGGTTCCAGGTTACTAGCATCTAGAACATTGGAAGTACCTTTTAAATCTACCTTTGTGTTACGCCACACAGGGAAAAAGGCTAACATTTAGTTTTATGATTTAGCCTGTGGAGACCTTTCTTCTCCAAATCAGAACCACAAAGAATGAGATACCTGTCTGTCTTTGAATGGAAAGATTTTGGTCCTCCTCATCAGAAACACCTATTAATAAAAAGTAGGGCAATACAGGGATCTCAAGCAGGCAACTAGTCCAAACCTGTTCACAATGGCAGGATCAACCATACCTCTGTGATTTCTGGCAGATCTTTGTCTAACTTGTTCCTAACATCTTCTTTCAAATAATCCTATGATCTCCTCAGCAAGCTATTCCAGTGCTTCCATATAGTTTTTGTTGAAAATTTCAAATCTAAATGTTTTTTCTTCTTCTTCTATTTTGGCCTCTTGTCTTATCTAGCACTGGAACACCTGTTCTTTTCTCTTCGCAGCAAGATGTGTATTGTATTTGAAGACTAACAGTGTCTTAACCTGCTTTTCTTATGTGGAACAATTCCAATTCTTCCACTCTTTCAGAAAGTTATGTTTTCTAAAACACTTGGCACTCATTTCTCTCCTCTGGATTTTATCCATTTGTTTCTTATCTTTCTTGAATTGCAGCACCCAAATCTATACACAATACTGCAGCTGAATCGTTAGTGCTGCTGAGTCTAGCTATCAGCTTCTGTCATGCTGAAGAAAGTTGTATTTAGTCACCAGGACCTGATACCTGGCTCTTCTGATCCAAAGGCCAGTTAGTCTTTCTCCCCAACAAAGCCTACTGGAGGGGGAAGGCACTGTTTCATGGATTACTGACTTCAGGTAACAAGCTTGTATTTTTCACAAATGATCATCATCACTAAAGCCCAGGCACAAGGTGGACCAAAAAAAGACAGTCAGACTCCTTATTCCTGCAAGGAACTTGGATCCATTAAATACCGGAAAAAAACTGAGAAAGTGCATCAGTTTTCAACAAGTTCACAGAACCCATAAAGACATCCTGTGGATGGGGATATGGTAGTGAGGTAGATGATGCCAGCAGAAAAGTTGTGCTCAATGTGTCTTTTTAGAGGGGATTCCGAAGAACCGATAGTGGACAGCGTTGATTTCATCAGGATTGGAAAAGCTGTACCAGCCACTAACGATCAGGCATTGAAAGTGTAAAACAGTTTTAACAGTCTTTGAAGATTTATGATGCCCATCTGATTCAGAGAGAGCTGAACCACAGGGAGACGAACACGGGTCCCAAGATGTCCCCCTTGTTCAGTTCTGGGAATAAGAACCAAATTCTTCCTTCTCCAGGCAGCGGCTGCCATTGACTGACCCAAGGAAACCAAAGATAAGGCCATGAATGATTTTGAGAAGCCTGCAAGAAATTGCAAGGAGGAGATCTGCTGTGTCCTACAATTTTGTTCCTGATCACCACAGCCCTAACTGCAATTGTCTACAAGCCACCTCGTTGCTTTTGAGGAGAGAATTCACATTGCTACTAGCTTTTCCTTCAGAAAAAGTGTGAAATAGGTATGACCAGCCCTCCAAAAGCACTTGGCCCAGAATCTGCACATTGGACATTTTCTCTCAACGTGCAGCTCCACTGAAGAATGTACTTTTGCTATGCACAAGTCTACTTTCTCATAAGCAAGGTGAAGTTTAAAGCTGAGATAGCAGTAATCTCTATATTAAACTCAAGGAGATGCTCAAAACCGGTATTCATATTGCAGGCACAGAGGCCATTAAGTTTCAAATACACGTAGCTAAGGAACTAAAAGAAGAGAAGTAGTAAGAAGCCTGGTACTGGGTAAACCTCTCCTTAAAATACATCATTTGGGTGTTGAAGGCTAGGTTTGAATCTGTGGTTTATAGGTAGAATCATCTGAGTTTCATGAATGGTTACTTTTTCAAAAATAAACTTTAACCCTTACTAAAATTTAAGAACACATTTTAAAGTTAGAAAGTCCCTTAGAAAGTTACTTTTTGAAGTAAATCCACCTGAACAGTTCAAAAACATGTGTCTTTAGAACTAAAAATTTTGTTACGTGCTTTTGATTGTAACTTTTCCCTTCAATCATCAGAAATACAGGACACCTTGTTCTCAGCCCACTTAATGTTTAGACCATACAAATTTGTCATTTTTAGTTATTTAGTCATTTTTATTACTTGTTCTGAGAGATGAGATCATTTACTCTCTTCTCCCTCATTTCTAAATAAAAAAATCTAAAAAATGGTTCCTCTGAGGCACGGCTTTGGGAACAACAACCGTCAGGCTGAGACACTTCCACCCCACAGTATCCAACAGCTAGCTTGTTTCTTTCCCAGATGAAATTAAGTCTTCCTCTGGCGAGTGCCAAATTGGCAAAGACCAAAAATGGCAAAAGAGAAGTCAGGCCGCGCTCTCAGTTTCCCTTGGTACTCTACCAAACAATCCTCATCACCAGCAATAAAAAAATCCCATCCTCTCATTGGATGCCAAATTCTTTCTTCTATTTTATATTACACAGCTGTGCTTGCAGGGGGGGAGGAGGAGGAAGCCTACATAACATGACTTATTCCGAAGACCATCAATCTCGTCTCCTGAAAAAGGAAAGCTGAGCTGAAGCACTGTAAGGTCCTGTTTCCAGCCCTTGAAGACAGAAGTTGTGGCTGCCACAGCTCCCTGCCCTCATCAGAGGACTTCTCAGAGAGCTGGGAAAGCTGCTCTTCAAGCCGCTTTCTGGTGACAGAGACAAAAGGAAACGCCATAAATTTATAACAAATGGGAATGCTGGGATCCTGCTTATCTTCATGGCTGATGTACTGTTGCTAAGTCTGTTAGCCAGAAAAATGGACTACGATTAAGTATGACCAGTTGGGATACTTTTAGAAACTCCATTACAATACTGCCTTCTGTTTCAAGGAAAAAGAAGAGAGATATGAAACATGAATAGAATACTATATTGAATGTCAATAACATTTTGCATTGATTATTTACACAGGATGTGAGTTATCGTTACCTGTATGTTCATTATGAGGGTGATTCAGAAAAAAGGTTATAATAGCAATATATAAAGGCTTAAATATCACATTTCTCACAAATCACGATTTGCACAGAAGTACTGCTTTAAAGATGGTATTTTAAAAGTACTCCACATTGGTTTTATTCAGCCATTTGACTCTAAAAAGCATAATAACCCAGTTTATTAGATTACTGAACCCACTATCACTGCTGCTGGCAGCAGCTGTCATCACTCCTCGTCAGCAGCTTCCCTTATTCCTTCCTATTGAAAGGGGGGCACCGGCAGCGTGAATAGCAGATCTGTTTAACCGGAACTGCTCTGACTAACGGCATGACCTTAAATTTCACCCTGAATACTGACTCGAGTTTTTGAAAAGAATCAAAATGCAATTCACATCCATCTGCCAAAGCCTAACCACTTCTCACAGACATTACGAAGCAGAAACAGAATTTTGCTGTTTTTCCGACTGTCATCGCTATAGGAAGGAGAGAAATGGCTTCGCCTCCCTCTCCCACAGAGCACAGCTTAAATCCCTTGTGTGCAGAATAAGATAGACATTGTTAACGAATATGATTTTGAAAACCGATTCTATTTTCCCCAAATCTCTAGAAGAATAACCACAGCAAGTTGAACAAAGGATATTTTTCTAAGGCAGTGTCAGCTGCTGTGACAGCAAACACTTTGTTATAGTCTTCTAGGAAGGTGAGTCATATCTTGTAAAAATACAGTAGATGTGAAATTTCAAAGTACACTATTCTTTATCAAGTCTTTGCTTTCTGTCCAAGATTCTTTAGCCTTACTTGTTACTGTAAACTGTACGACTGAGCATGAATATGTCAAAGGAAATCCTAGAGACCATGGCCTTTTGGGGTTGGCACATTATAAATGCTTTGGAGCACAGAGTCTTCTTTCAGCAGATGCAACAATTAAAGAAAAAAGAGGAGAAAAAAGCCCCAAAACATGAGGAATGAGAACTTCATTTTTATTGGATGAAGTTTAATTTAAATTAGCAAGAAATGGCTTAGGGCACTGAAGCATTTGTCCATTATTTAAAGTTTCAAAAAATAAAACTTGTAATCATGTATTAGTAGTTCCTTTACATCATTTTCCCTACCTTGTCTTAAAAAGCTAACAAACAAGTAGAGGGGAGGAATTTCTGCAGCACATCCTAAAATCTGAGCTATTCATTCTGGACTAAAAGATTAGGAAGTGGTAAAAGTAAAATTCGTATTTCTCAATACACAGCATAATGGAAATCACATGCTAACACGGCCACTCTTCCAAATAACACTGCATAGAAGGCCAGGGAAAAAAATAAATCCATTCCCCTCTCCTATGCTTACTGGGAAGAAAGGTGAGAGTATAGATCCTACCTAAAAGGTGCAATCTCAGTGAGGCAACTGCTATGGCCATGAGTAGTTCAAAAGGACCCTCTTTTAAGAGATGGGCGCTCCTTCGCCTTGGCACGAACGGGCTTTTCAAAGCTTTGTATGCGCACTGCGCTGCTCTGCAGCTGCAGCAGGCAGGCAGTGCAAAGAGAGGAAAAGGCTCTAGAGAGGGAGAAACGGAGCCTTTATAAAAGAGCAACCATTTGGTATATTTGAAAAGGGATACAGGGTCCCAGAAGCACAGGGTGGCTGAGGCTGGCAGGTCATCTGGTGCAACCCCCCTGCTCAAGCAGGGCCACCTGGAGCCAGTTGCCCAGGAACATGGTGAGAATGGATTTCTTTTTTTAACCCATAATGAGCAAAAAAAGAAACAGAAGAATACTTGCACATACCCATACTTGCATATACACATGGAAAAGTACACAAAAGCTACAGTGGGAAATTGACTTGAAAGCATACTGATTTCAATGTAAATTTACCACTGAGTAATGGAGAGGTGATATCCTGAATACACTGGAAGAAAAATGTACTTCACATAACCTACAGTATATGTCTTAATATGATTTTTTTATTATTTTATTTTAAAAATCCCAATGTCTGTTTCACCTGGAAGCAAATGTCACTTCATATTATGAAAGAGGTTTTCTACAGTTCACACATAATATCTGAATTTGAGATAATATGATATCAACATGTGAGCTATTACATGTCATTCGACTTTGAATTTTTCAAATTCTTGGACAGAGAAAGAATTGGAAGCCCCATGCCCATCACAACTACAACCACAAACCCCAAACCTTCTTTACAATTTAATTTCAAGAACTGGAATTTCCAAGTACCAAAGGTATCGTTTCCGATGTTAATGTTAAAAAGAATTACGTCTTAAAAAGGAGAATGCTTGTGACAGAGAAATTCTGATTTCTGAGAACTGCACTGACTTAACGTTAAATTGGTCATAACATAACCTCCAGGTATAATTTTCCTAATTATTCAAATGGCAGTCTGCAGAACATTTAGCATATATTTTAAATCAAACCACACATGTAAGATGGAATAATAAATTATATGTGCTCTACATTTTTATTTTAGGTCTGTTTCTTTTCATAAAATTTTGATGCAATTAAACAGCACAGCTGTTAAAAACTAATGACATCTAAGGTCATGATGGATACCGAAGTTAATTCCAATCCAGTGCAATCTCTCTGTGTAAATATTTTTGTTGGCATAAAATACAGGCTGTGTGTCCATAACAGGGGAAAGCATTACAACTGCGGACACAGTGAAATAGAGCTATAACACTAGAATAAAAATGGTATTATACTGCATAGAGAACCACTTCTTTTATGTCGATTGGCTTATACTGCAGAAGTTTGTCATTGTCAGTTGGGACAATTTTCAAGTACAGGGGTAGGGAAAAAATCAAAACAATAAAATAATTGAAATAATTGACCTGCATAGAGGCAGCAAGGCTAGAGAAATTTATGCCGCTATTTCAAATTTACCCATGTCAGCAGTGACTACAACCAGCTACCACATGACAAGCGCTGAGACGCACGGCTCCCAAGACGTGCAAACTTGCCTTAAGCCACTGACTGTGCTCGAGTAGAAAAAACTCCTTCAACAGACACACCAAAACCAAGATGGGTGTGGAAAGGGAACGCTACGGCACCCTGTTCTGCCCCAGCTGGGTTTGATGAGGGGCAGGTAGGTATGGCCCAAGACAATCCCACCCGGGAGCAGGATTTCAGACACTGCAATCCTGGATTTGTATCTAGGACTTCTTCTTTAGCCGATCTTAGGAGTTTTATTCAACATCCCCACTGCAGGGAAGGGAACAGCTTAGTTTCTCCAAGGGGATTTTCAACCTCCTGAACCGTGAATCCCAACCCTGCCTCCTTCCAGGGGTGATCAAGCAGAGAACATCTTCCACCCTTGTAAACAGCTTTGTTTGGCAACACAAGCCCCAATTTTTCTTCTGGCACTGGTCCATTCCCAGGGAGGAGTTAGAGAGAAAAAAACACCCACATCTCATATCTTAAAGAAAATTCCACTCTGTCCTTACGACTCCTCCTTCCTAATTATATTGGAGATGAGCAAAGCTAGCAACCTGATCTAATTCAGGTATTTCTAAATGTTGTGAAGCTTGACATTACAATATTAATTAATATTTCTCCCACATAGGAAATTATGATTTAAAAAAAACCAATTTTGGAAATGCTTTCTAATAGTTAGAGAGAACCAGATAAAAGTATTTGTTTTGAACCCAAGGCTTTCACTGACTTTCATTTCCAAAAATCATACTCTATATGTTTCAGAGAGGGGAAAAAAAAAGAAGCAAGCTGATTTGTGGTCAGAATAAAAACACACAAGAATCCAAGGAAAAAAGTGCATATTTACTCCCTAAAGCAACATTATTGCTATTGTGTTTGTAAAAAAATATTTTGAAAATATAAATATGAAGAAATGATCATAATCGCAGAGGGAAAAACTTCATCACCCATCCAAAATCCAAGATGCTTTCTAGAATGATAAAATAAGAGCAATTTTATTATTCCAGTACAGACGTAGAGCAGTTGGTCAGAATCCTGTTCGCCCTTGTTCCCAGTTCCTTGAGTACAGAGAGGGGACGTAGAAAAAGTTACAAAGCTTTTCCCAAAGTAAAGGATGTGACTGTGCTGTAGCAGGGATGGAGAAAAAACTGTTTCCAGAAATTCTTAAATATATCTATAGGTGACACTTAATGGCCAGTCTTTAGTGGTTTTATAAGATCGATGTTTTGGCAGACACTTTTTTCCAAATGTTCTGCAATGGCGTCAGTTAGGGGCATGCTGACACCCTGCAAATAGCTGCAAGCTAACAGAAGGCAACTGCATTCGTCCAAGTTACTGCTTGCAAATGAATATCCAGCTTGCCATATTTTCTTTATCTTTTATAGTGTCTGGCAGGAGTCAGGATGGTATATTAGTTTTTTTAGATTTGAGGTACTTAAAGGTCCTCATTGCATCACTAAGATATATAGGAATCCTTTGTCTGTATATCCTATGGCAGTGAAAAAAGCCTCAAGCTCTTCCATGAAACATATTAAACATTTCTTTCGATCGTTAAAGTAGCTTTGGCTTGACAAATATTTGGATGAGGAGAAACCATGTTTAAAACATCACGTAAGCACTGTCGTCAGAAGATGATGGCAAATCAGATGCAATGTTGTGTTTGTTTGCTTTTATTGGCCTGACGCTGCTTGTCAGCTTTACTGCTCTAGGGGTAGAAAATACGACTTGCCTACAGAGAAGGCCACTCTTTCAAGTAGCCTGGAAAAAATCATGCCATTGAGAAACTGAAAATCTCTAAGGATTGCTAGAGAAGTTAGCACCATCTATCCTCATTAAAGTTGTCAGGTGAAAGATCCTTAGGGTTTATAAAGCTGGAATAGACACAGGGAGAAAAGATGACTGGGTCTATATTTGGGCTGTTGTTATTCCACTGCCACGTTATAGGGGAAGATGACATCCTACAAAAAAAAGATACTGAAGGTATTTATGGGGATATGATGACAAACGACAGAGATCAGAGCAGACTAAATGTATCCGCTTTCACCTCTTGGAAGCTATACAAGCATTAAGGATGGAGATCACCCAAAAGTCCCACACGTCATTTATGAAAATATCAAAAGACCCACAAACACAAATAAGATTGCAGAAACTGAATAAATTAAAAGACTGCACATGGCTACACTTCTAAGGAAAACCAATAGCTGCTAGAGCAGCTCTGCCAAAAGCCAAACGGCTATCTTCCAACGGTTTTGAACATGAAGACACCTCCTGCCAAGGTGCATGAGACAGAATGCAGTAGGGTTTTAAAATGCATCTAGACACACAGAAGACTTTCTCAGCTTAGTTTACCCATATTTGGTACACTTTTGCTGAAAAGCTTCCCTTCCATTTCTTTGAAACTACATTCTAGTTGAGTCTCTCTCTGATTTGGGGTGAGGACCTTCATCCTGCAAGGAAAGAGAATTCCCTGTGGGAGCTGGGTCTCTAAATAACTAGGGAAACTTCCAGATGCTGTTTGGTCTGCTGTATTGGACTGTCGTAGCCATGACTACACTCAGACCCCGCAGGGTAAGAAGCACCATGCTTCTTACAAAGGGAAATGACATTTTATAATTAGTTTATTTCCCAACTGGGAGTTTGTCCTCCATAATCTGTTTCAGATGCAGGAGTAAAACTCAGCCAGGCTTGTAACAGATACATAGCTCATGGGGCTAGCCAAATCCCTAACATCAGAAAGACAAGGGCTGTTTGAATCCACTGCCATGCATTGGATCCCTGAAATAAGACCTAGGTCCCAAGAATGACTCAAGAATGACTTCTGGAAAACTCAAGCTCCTAATGCTTGGCTTGAAGTGTCACTGCAAACTGTTAGAAATGAAGACAGTTGAACTCCCATTTTTGATCCTGTCACTGCTGAGGACCTCCATCTACCCAAGGCAACATGAGGGGGTAAGAGGCAGCTCATGCCCAGGGCCCTCCTTGGGTACCTCTCTCCAGCAGTTCACCTGACTTCAGTCTCCTCACAAGGATGGGAGCCAGTGCGCTTACCGCCCTAGAGAAAGTTATTTTCCAGTGCTCTTTTCCTGACAGGAAACAAGGCAACCCAAGCAGCAGCATCTGACACTTCAGCCCTGCTTGTCTTTCTTCTCGGGAGGGAAGGGATGCCCGTCTAGATTGAGCACTGGGGGAATCCCCCTCGCTGACGTTTCCCATCCTAGATCTTTCCCTTTTGCGAGCTGCTACAAATGATTCAGATGGGAAAGCAGAGTCAGGGGGATAATTTCCCTCTAAAATTGATTGCAGCCCTGAGACTGCAAGGAAAATTGGAAGGATATTTAACTGAGTTGTCAGTTTAGGAACTGAAATACAGTTTGACATTTATCAAGCAAGCTCTGTCTCATGGAGGAACGGTGTCACTGCAGTTGTCACTGCAGCGACAAAAAGCTGAGGGAAGTACAGTCCAGGCTGGAGCTTTGACATTTGCCCAAAGATCTGAAGTTAATAATTTATATGGGAAAGCCATTCACACACTAAACTATTAAAAAAAACCCTGAAGAGTGAATGTCTAAATAAAGCATAAGGCATAAATGAGAAGGGAAAGGTTAAGTGCAAAGACAGCTCACCAGAAACCCATGCTGAGGAAACCCAAGGCAAAATGTGACCTGTACTGAACATCTTCAAATATCACAGGAAAGGTGATACATTTTTTCCCTCGGGTACATCAGTTAAGACTCATTTTTCTGGCTTGTGAGCATCACAAGAGTGAAGAGAAGAGAAAGAGCCTGTTACCTTGAATGTCATCATTGAAAGTGCAATACTTGTTACGGTACTTATGCAGGAGGCGGAATGCATTAGCATTAGCAAAATCCTCAAATTGAATGAGGCAGTTCATGCCATACCTAGAAAGACAAAAAATTGTGCATTGCATTAAAAAGAATACATAATGGTATATTAAAAAGCAATTAACATTTGCAGTCAGATTTTGAATACAAGTATAATATGATTTATACATCTATTAATAAGTTTCTGTTATGTTCTTTATCTTTACATTCATATAAATTATATAGAAGGCATAATTAGACTACTAATACCCTTTACTCAGTTCTAAGTTAAGAATAAAAATCAGGGGAAAAGGCCTTCATCTCTCTGCACACATCTCAACAGAAGTCTTTGCCGAGCAATCAGCTCATGAGCAAAAAAAAACCTGGCCCCATAAGGAAGGCAGTAAAAAGGTAACACATCCAGAACGTGGATTTTATTTTATTGTCATTATGCAGGTCAGCAGCATGGCATCACTTGCAACACAATGCTTGACCATTCTTCTTATAAAAGAGGTATTGATCAGAAATACGGTTAAACTAGACAAATGATAAACATGCGAGAACACTTTAAGGAAGGAAAGTGATAGCTGCAAATTTGAATCGAGTTACACTTGGCTAACAGACACTAAACTTTGGGTATATGCAGAAACAAGGTTATCTACATTTTTTACATCTACTGTTTCACTGGATTGTCAAAACTGATTTTCTGATATGAATACTAGATGTTTCTTAAACAGTATGCTAAGAAGCAATGCTATCACCCATTTCAATGTTTTCTCATCCTTGTAGCTTATGAAACAGTTCAAACTGACATTTCCTATAGTACTTTGAAATCTCTATATACTATATTTTGAAAATATAGTATGCAGTTGCATCAGATGAACAATTTCTATCATTTCGCTGCTATAACTATCTAAGTCAGTTCAACGGCATGAGTAAGTAACTTTTGATGAACCTTGTGGTAACAGTCTCAAAGTCACTGACAATTACTACGTTTCTTGGAAAGAATTCACTGTGTTACCTTGCTGCCTTGGACCCACTGCGTACCAAGGCTGCGCTACCAACAGGGAGTAAACAGCAGCATTTTTCTAGTATAGGCAGGTGCCCGTGTTGACTTCAACAGGCATAAGGCATCTCAAATATATCTAAAAATTATCGAAGAGAGGAACACAGAGTATTTAAAAAAAAAAAAAAAAGGAAACTTCAGACGCCTGGCACTAGACTCATATGCCAATACCTAACAAGTAAAAAAATTGCCCTCGTGTGCCAATAAGGTTAATCCTAAAATGAAAGTTAATAATAAGTTAAATTAATTTAATATTACTACTATGCATCCTCCAGTCCTTAGATGCATTTCATAATAGTACTGTCTCTGGATTCCTTGCTTAACATTCCCATATGGCATTTTCAAATATTTTCAAAAAAAACCCCCACAAAAACCCAAAACCACCAAAGCCATTTCTAGACAAAAACTATGTAAAGACTTAATACAAGCTCAGAGCATATTGGCAACAGTAAAAAAAAAAAAATCACTTGAATGCTGTCAATCTCATGTGGGAAACAAAAGAAGTAAAACACGAGAAGTTTAAAATACAGGGTTAGTACTAAAACTGTACAAGTTTGGATCTGGACATATCACATAAACATTACCCCACCCTGGAATAATATTACAAGAAAAGTTCTTTAAAAAAAAGTATTTTAAACTTAAATAAACCTAATGGCAATTCACACAGACTAAGGAACCATTTGATTAAAATTTAAAAAAAACATTGCATTAAGGTGTTGCTATGAAATTATTCCCACTAGGGTCTAACAGGGCAAGATCTCAACAGCACATGTCCTGTTTGAGCTAAAGGAGGTTTTTCCTTATTTGCTAACAGCACAAATCCAAGACAGACAGTCAAGCAGTTACTGCTTCATCCAGAAAAGCAATACATACATATACTGAGCAGTTCAGTATAAATAAACTACTCTAATGTTAATCAAGTTTTTCTTTAAACCATACATGTGTTTGGCAACCATGTTAAGCAAAGCCATCAATATAAGAAAAAGGACAAAAATTCCTGCAACTAAATTAATTTCCATGGAAATCACATATTTAGAGCCATATTACAATTAGCCAAAACTACTGGGATTCCACTGGCAGGAACGGTAAGCCCTGCTGAAAATAAATACATCTTCAGGTTTTATGGAAAAACCTGGACTTCTTCAACAGCATAATGACAGGCAACTGTTTAAAAGAGAATCTGGCGAGTCAGTAATTCAGTACAGTAAATCACAACAAAGTTCAAATAAAAAACTGGAGCTACTTTTCAATAATTAATTTAAATTTCTAACCTGATTCAGTATCTGATATGAATTTCTGTGATTCCATAAGGGTCTAGGAGCTGACAGTTGGATAATAATATGAAACTAATGAGATTAACACTCTGGAATCCTGGAGCTTGGTTAGAAGTGTTTCTTGGATGCCATTAAGCCAATGTCTGTTTCTTTATTTTACCATATATAACATTCCATTTTCTCATCTGCATTTGATTTTTCTCCATTTTCTTACCCATTGCCTTTGTAGACATGGATCAAAATTCCCTGTGAATTATATTAAATCAGTGTCCCTGTAGAAAACACCCATCACCCATGGATACTGGGCACACTGTCCATACTAATTCTCTGAGCAAGATATCATGGTTGTTTAATTAAAATGGAAAAAACGCGGGTAGTCTAATTCTGGGCCTGTGAGATTTTGGTATTATAGCAGAAAAATTTCTAAGCAGCATTCTTATTCATCGCAAGTGTTATACATGACACCCAGGTAAAGACCTGAGACTTCAGTGCTTGCCCATGACCAGTAGTACCACGTAAGATTCGTGAAGTTTGAGGTCTATGTCCTCAAAAAAGTCTAATCAAATCCAGTCACTGGATACCCATGATAGACAAGAAAATAACACAGTGTTTCTCTGCTTGGAGTATTCCCGTTCTTAAAACCACCAATAGATGAGACATACAGATGAGGTAATACAAGACAGTTAGTCTCTGGCATTCCAGAAAATCCCCTTGCAATAATGAATTGGCTACAAAAGTGCCACATGGTTGTGGACGCAGTGACCATACCAAAAGAGCCATCAATTCTTCTATGACTTCCACATCTTACTATCGCAATCACTTACAGCAGAAGGTTGAGCCAAAACCGAAAATGACGTTCACAGCCAACAGCTTCGTTCCACTTTCCTTCCTGTATCACTCTGCAATAACCTTCCACTCTATCGCATTCTGATGGATGGTTTTAGGTTCTTGTTTCTCTGATATAAAGGGAAACTTCATGAAAGCGGAACATGTCCTCTCCTCCTGTTTGCACTTCATACCCTATTGTCACCACAAATTTTTGGTTTGGAACTGCACCTCTTCATAGGTTGGTATGGTAAAGAAATGACTGCTGGATGAGAAGGGAACCAAGCACTTTATTGCTTGCCCATGTGCAGTCATCAAATCCTGTTGTGCCTTCCAAACCACTTGAATTCCAGCAACTGTAGGCCACTACAGTGCTTTAATTCATAGTGTCTTTCAAACATTATGGGAAGAGAAAACAAAGCGTACAGCTATCCTAAAAAATGGCGATCTTAACATCTATCATCAATACTTTATGCAGATATGGCACAGATTGTCTTCATTGAGTTCCCTCAGATGACACAGAGTGACTGATCAGGTAGGTCCAGAAGCAAGTAACTGAGATTTGCTACAAATGAAATCATCAGATTTAAAAACACCATCGAATGGTTGTGGTCAGCTTTTACAGGGGGCATGTTAAAAGCAAAAGGCCTGGAGTTGAGTGCCAGCAGCTCCAGACGGAACAAGAAGATTAGGAGGCAAAGTTACAAGGAACTGTCATGACAGAAAATGCTGTAAGAGATATTTGTCCGTATTTTGAATGTAGTGGACTACATGCCATTATAGTGTGAAATAAGGGTGTTAACCTGTGTACTGCTTATATAAGTAACTAAACTCAATCATCATACACCTTAGGAGAATTTACCTTCCTATTTGAAATTTTAAGGCATACACATTTAAAATGTAACCTAAAATCCTTTTAATTTGAATGTGTCACCAACAAGAGCATCACAGGAGCAAGCAGACATTGTATGTGGTTACAATGCTGCAAACATGAGTCACATACAACATATCATGCCTTATCGCTTGCCCAAAACAGAGAACATTTCTCCAGCTATCACTACTCTTGACCCTCTTGTATGAGGGATACATAGGTGATAACTGGGGAAATGGAGAAACATATAACTAACATGCATGTTCATATTGAAAGGTGGTACAAATAAACTGAAGAGAGAACCTATCCAGTGGGCATCAACTGTCTCAACCAGAGCACTTGAAAAAATGACGGATCTAGTCCTAGACTACCAAAACTAAGAAAATAAATGAAAATCTGGGAGACGTTCCTCCTCAGTGTGCAAGCACAACAAATGCCTTAGTGAATTCTTAACTATTTTCTTGCTCTGGAAAGCACTTCTCTGACAGCAATAGCTTGGCTTGAGTAGCCTGGCTAGGACTGCTGGATTCCTGTAGGCAAGTGTTTTGTAGCTGTAAATTCCTCTCCTCCGCCTGTTGGGGATCTGTCACTGTGGTAGCTGATTAAACATGCGTAAATTGTCCCTAGAAAGTGATAATCCAGATCACTGTTCCCCCTTGTAAATCCTGTTTTGTCACCCACGTCTTTTTGTGTACTTGGGTCTTAGTCTCTTGCTCCAAGTCATACAGGCAGTCTGAATCAGGATCCAACTGGACAGAAGTTCAAAGCCATCTTTCCTTTTTCTGTTATGGACAGCAAATACAGACAAGAGTGGTGGCAAGCATGCAACATCAAATTTGTCATCAAGTATGGGAGGCAAACACTGGGCAATGGACTAAAAAGAACCGTCCCATTGAATAACATGTGGTTGCCAGAAAACACTGTTTCCAATAATTCTCCCAATTTACAGCATGTTTTGTGTGACAGTCTTAGCTTCATTTTCCCCATTTACAAACAAATTTATATTCAGTTGTCTGTGACAACAATGTTAATCTTTCAAATCATTCTACAGATTATATCTTTATGTAACAGGCTGGAGAAAAACGTCCACAGCTTTTTAACCATCCCAGAGATACAGTACTAGCATTTCGGCAACCCGATGCTCTTAAGAACCTCAAACAGGGAAAACCCTCAAAAATCCAGTGGGAGCTATAAAAGTTTGGGCATAATTTTGAATTCAAACCATATGATCAGTAAAATCCACGCTTACTTCTACAGCTAAGAAATTTTTCTGGAAATATATTTGGATCATTTGTTCTTACTGCCAGCCATTGTTTTGGAAACCTTCCTAAAGGAACAAGTGGTTGCTTTTTAGGTTTTTAGAGCTTCCAAAATCCTATTTGACTATTTTCTTTGTTCATGTGGGCCTGGAACTGAAAAAGCCTTAGAAACCATCAGAAGTGGTTGCTGCAACCCATTCCTAAGAAGGAGCAAAACCAAAATGATAGCAACATTGGCGTTCTCTCCCTTGCCTCGTGCGTCATGCAGCCACTTCGCCAGCCAGAACCATTTATAGCGCACCAGGACGATGTGGAAATCATCTCCTTCCTCCCCACTCCCAACGCTGTAAGCTTGTTCATTTCCATGTATCCCACTGCTCAAAACAGATGTAAAGCAGGGCTTTCATGAAAGGATGCCTTCCCACCTTCCCTCCTGACAGCTCTTATGACCTGGATGCCTTCTCTTCCTGCTCTCCCCCAAGATATCTTTAACTTCATTTCATAAAGCAACTAAACTGCTGCAATGAGGTCATACATCCATCCTAGCACCTCTTCCACTACAATTTTAACCTGCTAGTTAAATTCAACCAAATTTGACCGAGGGGGATAGTGTTCCACAATAATTGCTATGTATATGTTCTGTGGAAAAAAGCAGCCAAGATGAGAAACCCTCCAGCAAGCGCTGCAGCCACTCTGCAGCAGATGTTACCACTCATGCTGCCTAACAGCCTGATGTGCTACAGCTGCACAGGACAGAAATCTGTCCAAGGTGTACTCAGCTCTAGCCAGTGCTACAATGCAAATACCTTCCCAGAAGAGGTATCATTAAATTACAGATAACTTTCTCTCTCTGTCCTGAATTGGACCAGCAAGTCAGAGACAGGACATTCTTCACAGGAAGAGATTTCCTAAAGAACTTAATAGAAACTGTCAGCATCTCTGCTTTCCACATGAATAACCCTATTTACATTTTTTTTTCCCTGCAGGCAGCCATTGTTTTTATTTTATCTACAGAAAGCATTTGCTTTCTTAGGAGTATTTTTCATAGCCATTTTCTGTTTTCAAACCAATCCTTGCCCTAATGAGCTCAATACATATACAAACTAGTCACGAGGGTAGGGCAGACGGCAGCATTTAGCACCCACCCTAGTACCAGCAGCAGATTCTTGCTTCATTCATGTTCTCCTTAAGGAAATATAATTCTAGAAAACTTTTCCATGTTATTATTCCCTGGCATGACCACAGTGCTATAGTGTCTGCAGTGCAGCCCTTATTTGTACCAGTGCTTCTAACACCCCTCTGCTTGCTCTTCCCTTCTCCATGGTGTTCATCTCCATGGCCTTTCTATCCCAGGTGTAGTAAGGAGAACAGGTTGGTGATGGGTCATAATTTCCCCTTTTTTTTCCTCCCAGCCAACAGCACTGCTACATGTGTGGACTTCACAGGCCTTGGGAAAAGCAAGGCTTAGGAGCAGGGCACTGCTGAATTAGGAAGGTCTTGTGGTTGATGGTCCTAGAAGTTGTTGCTTGTAAGCAGACAAGCAAAACCAGTTTCTCTATCCACAGTCAGGCACCATTTACATAAAGGGCTTCTGTTATGTAAAAAGGGAATTCAATTGAAAGCTTTTGCAGTATACTAACATAAACAATTACTACAAGAAAAAGATGGTCTGTTTTTTAACAATTTTTCATCAGCTTGGTTGCATCATACTTTGCAGTGAGGACTGCTTGCTCTTTAAATTGAAGACTTAGAAGTCCATCCTACTGAAACACTGAGTTGAAAACACTTCTAAACACACTCTGTCTAATTTTTTGTGCATTTTCAAAGTGCTGTTAAAGGATTAATATTGATGGCCACTAGAGAACCTGAAGGAGATTTCTTCAACAGCTGATTGAATTAACCATCAGATGTCTCAGGGCTGTGTGATATGAAGGCTGTGAAATAATTAATCATGTTACCACTGTTGTAAATATATTTTATTCTTGTAGCAAAAATTTTCATATTTTATTTTGGATTTAGATATTTGTACTAAAGTATTTCACACATGTGGCACACATGGATAACAAAGGACAAAACTGACTGCAGGAAAATGGAGAAATGTCTCATTTACATCAAGACGAGCAGGCCCAAGCTCTGGTAAGGCCACAGCACAGCCAACTCTTGGACCAGGACCCTGCACCTTGACAACAGGAGAACAGCAACAATAGCAATGCGCTATCACAGCACATCACATATGCCAGCCCTTATCCTATGGGTACAGCAAGAAGTGCTATTACAGCCCGAAGAAATTCAACATGAGAACACACAAACAAATGAACAGCAGACTTGCCTAAAATTGGATCCTAAAGGCATAAAAGACCTGCATAAAATTAGGTTTGTCACCACTAATCCCCAGGAGCCCAGAAAACACACTGAGGGCTTGACAGCCAGGGGCCTTTTGCCGTCAGTGCCGTACACAAGCAATCCTGACCAGACCCCATGAACATCCTGATGCTTCGAGTATGCAGGTGTGAGGCTGAGTGAGTAAAAACAACTTGTTTAGAGATTTTGTAACATAAAACCACCTCTCTGTTCCATAAGATCTTGCACTGAGTGTTGTCAAATTAATTTCCTATGGTGGACTTTGCCAAGTTGCCCCCTTCCCACTGTGAAAAAGTCCCCTCAGCAGGAAGGTGGCTGGATGACACAGTACTGAGATACAATATAATGCACGTTATACAAAGAAATTACACTTTTGAAATTTCACAAAGTCAGACATGAGCCAAACTCTTTCAGTTCTTGACATACACAAACATCAGCCCCAGCAGACTAGATCACTGCCACGAAAAAACATACCACACAACCTTCCACAAACGCAAAGGTATATGGGCTCGGCTAATCTTTAAGTTAAATCTGAGGAGGAAGAAAACTATATTGTAAATGTTGGTAGTTTCCCCTCCTTAGAAAAAAACATTCCATGTGGATTTGAAGTAAACAGCACATTGAATTACCGTGACGTTTCCTCATGAATTTGTATTGGTTCACTTGTTACCTGATCCTGACCTCGCCTATGTCAAAAGTAAAACTCTGTGAGCCTGAAAATGTAACTCTAGCTCTTCTAGCTATTCTATTGCTTTTTCCAGTGTTACCCCTTAGCTGCTTTAACTGTGACTTAGACCAAAGAACAATCTCAAGTTACCTTCAGTTTTATATTCACTTAAAAGAGATGAGTGCAGATTTGAGACAGATGACCTGAAAGTTTTTTTTTTTTTTTCTTTTCTGTCTCTTCAGTTCTTTAGAGACTTGGCATGGTGACACTTTTGGCTGAGGGAGGGAAGGGTACTGAACAGATGGATTGGTCAAGTGTCTGAGCAGGCTAAATCAGAAAAACAGAGAATGAAGAAAGAAATCCATCTCAGCTGGAAACAGCGAGTAGCTTTATTCCTCATGAATCTTTAGCTGTAGCTAAAGGTGTGTGTCACGTCTTGCCCTCCCAAATATAGAGTGGTCCTCAGTAAGCCCTTCGAGCTTACTTTTTAATTTTAATTAAATGGCTTTACGCTAAACCAAAAAGTACGTTGTTATCAAAAAAAAGAGCATATAAAATACATTATACTTGTATGATAAGCCACCCCACACAGCTTAAATCATTTGAATCTGGTTTCAAATGGGTGTTTCCTGCTCACTTCATGACTGCAATCTTTAAGCGCATGTTAAAAAGTCAATGATTATTACTGTCTGGTTTAGATTGCAGGAATTTTACTTTGCCAAGAAAAGCATCAGAAAGCCACAGTTCTGAGGTTTCCTCTGTGCTGGCAGAGGAAACCTGCACACTTTACAAATAAGATTTTTAATGTTCTGAATTTTGACATAAGTTATAAAAAAGAAATAAGTACAGCAGCACTTGAACAGTGGTCAACAATAGCATAGGGCTGTCACAGGGAAGCCCTCTATAGATCTTCTAGGATGAAAGATACTATGTTATATATATATATCACTATTCATAATCACTGAGATTAGTGGAACCATCTATTCCAAGAAGGCTGGATTCCTAAATCTGGACATGAAATGTTTCTCTGGGCAAGTTCTCAGATTTCTGTATTAAAATGAGAGCTGCACTTGGAAAAGGTAAAGGTTCCCATTCAGCTGCACAAATTAGATTCGCTTTCACTGTGTGTCCTTTAAGGTGGCATTTTGTTTATACAGGCTGCATCTTATTTTCTTGAGAATGAACATTCCTATATCCCCTGCCCAGACGCTAATTTTCCACACTTTCCAAAAAGAGGGGAGTGTTTGCATTACAGCAACAAAAATAAAAAGAGATCCTTGGCTGATAATTCTATACCAGAGAGTTTCATAATAATTTTTCAATTTTATTTATTTAACTGCATCTAATACCATTTAAAAATACTACTTCAATAAAGGCTGATTTATTAAGGTATTTACTTAAACATATGAGAATTCCAGCTTGGTTCAACAGGATTATTCCTTTCCTTTAGCTTAAGTGCATGCTTTGATGCCTTACTGCGTCAGGCCTGAGTGATTTATAGCAAATGCAATGCAATGCCTTTTTGGAAAAGATATTGTATCTTTTGCCAGATCCTAAAGATTGCTAAGTGACTTTAGGAGGTTAAAACAAGATGTCTGCATTTGCTTATGTATTTGATTATATTTGTATGAGTTTATAGTTATTTTCCCTAACATAAAAGATGCAGTTGGATAGCCAAATTAGTACAAAGCCTGGGGCAGCACATCTGCTCTTTTCCCCTGCTACTTAAGATACAATGAACAGATGGAAATCTTACTTCCACCATTGACAGCCTTCACCTTGACTGTTAAAAGGCAAAGGAGTAATGACCTTTCAGAAACGTCAAAAGGAGACTGGTAACAGGAATACTCAAAGTATTTCCGACAGATTAAATACACTCCATAATCTTTGTACTGTTTGATCATTTATGAAACTCACCTCTCTCTCCCCAAATTTTAAGGCATTACAATATCTTACATACCTGAAACACAAATTACACCTGAGAAAAGAACCATATTGGAGGCTAGACCAAAGAAATGGAGAATGCAGAATTTAAGGAAGAAGGAGCTTACTATTTTCAAAGCATTATTTAGACAGCATGGTGTTTGACTTGAGGAACTGTGAATATTACACCTGAATATCACAGAATCACAGAACGGTTGAGGCTGGCAGGCACCTCTGGAGACCATCTTGTCCACCCCCCAGCTCAAGCAGGGTCAGCTAAAGCAGGCTGTGCAGGACCACATCCAAATGGCTTTTGGATATCTTCAGGGATGGAAACTCCACAACCCCTCTGGGCAACCTGTGCCAATGCTCCGTCACCCTCACAATAAAAAGTTTTTTTCTTAAGCTTAAACTTCTCTTACATTTAAGTACAATGTCTGTGTCTATTTTCTCTTGTCCTGTCACTGGGCACCACTTACAAACAGGCTGACTCTGTCTTCTTTACACCCTCCCTTCCAATATTTGTACACACTGATGAGATCCCTCTGAGCTGCTGCTTCTCTGGGCTAAACAGCCCCAGCTCTCAGTCCCTCCTCACAGGAGAGGTGCTCCAGTCCATCATCTTAGTGGCCCTCCACTAGTCACTCTCCAGTATATCCCTCCTATACTGGGGAGGTCAGAAATGGATACGGCACTCCAGGTGAATATGGATGATAAAATCTAACTAACCATATAATGTGTAAAGCATTATTTATTTGACTTAATACAAAGACCTATTTCTTCTCCAATTAGGCAAGACAAATTTTGCAGTGTGACAAATAATTTATATGTAAATAATGAGACCTAATGAAAACGTGGATAGGATAGGATAGTATTTGGCTAGTTTTTCAGTGCCAAACCCACTTCCCTTTACATTAATTTCTTTAGAACTAGATATAGGTGATCCATACTATAATTATGAAGAATGCCCTTTATTGTACACAAAATCATTAACTCCATTATGGCTAGACTTGATGCCAGTCTTTACTCAACATCACTAATTGAAGGGGGGGAAAGGGGTTTCTTCTGCATATACATAAGCCAGAAAAATTACATTTCTAAAGCATTCTTCAGTTTTCCCCCTTCTGGATTACAACTACTTCATTGGCTCTCTACGCCACACTAACTGTGAGGGGCTGAGTGCTTTTAAATCTTGCAGACGCCTTGAGCTGGAGGTACCTGACATGTCATGGGGTTGGATCTGAAGAACAAGACTTCCTTCTTCCACAATGGTTCCACAGAGAACGCGGCATGCTATACTGCCTTTGCACTCTAATCTCAATTATGTATGAAACCTCAAACTGGAACCGCCTGTACTTCACAATGGAGCTATTATTCCTCTGTGTGGAAAAGATTCACCTTTTTTACATTTATTCCAGGATCAACTTCAATGGAGAATTGCCAGGATCAAACAAAATCCTGGGACTTCAGGAAGGGTATTTGAGAAGCTATTTAGGACTACATGCTCTCATGGTACTTTCACATCGGTATTTACCTGCGTCAAAATTATTCCACACCTCTAACTGGCTAGCATAGTATATTCTTTAAGTCAATCCCTATTTTCCTTAAGCATTTCTTGGAGGGAAGGGAAGCATATAACAGAAATTTATCTCAAGCATCCAGGAAGGAGAGCTGGGACTTCTGAGTGCCTCAGCAACCACTGAATTCTGTAGTATGTCCCACCCCAGACGTTGGTAGCCAACATATTCTAGCAATGATAATTTATGCTAGAAACTGTTTTTAGTATGCAGCCATTTCAAAACTGGGGAAGTAAAAAAAGCTCAAAATTAATTTGGAATCCCTTCAGTCAAAACCAATACTGCCAACTCGGGAAAAGAGGATCAGGCATGTGAAATAATTTTCCTCGATGGGTAAATGCATGGGTTGAGATCTAAGTGACATTTCAGTAGGAGAAGATGGACAAGGGTTGAAAGGAATTGTCACATCTCATCTTAAGCACACTGGGACAGAACTGCATCTTACGTTTGGGGTGTATACCATAGTCTTAGGCACTGTGGAATAAATGCCCTTGCAACCATACCCAGGGAGAGAAAATCAGCAGTATCTTCAGATGCTAGTTATGGTTGTATGGACTTCTGCATTTTGAACAGAAATACGGCAGCCTGATCTCTTGTGACACACTTTCCTTCCAAAGTCAGTCTACAGGATGCTTGCTTAACAGAGTACCCTCTCAAAGCCTTACAGAGAGGAGCAACCACACCTAGAGGAGATGCTGAAGGACCAAATCTCAGGAAACTGGCAAAATCTGTGTGTCTGTGGTTTACCAGCTTCTTCAGTACGCATGTCAGCAGTGTCAAAGACCAGAGGCCAGAAAGACGAGATTCAGGGCTTCCTAAGAAAATCAGTAAGCTGTATGTCCTTGAGCGCACTGAACCTTACAGGTTTTCTGATCCTAAAGAGGAAGGGAAGATGACCTATTCCAGGCAGTTCTTCAGTCCCACTCTGACTCAAAAGAGAAAGAAAGAAGCATGGAATTTCTGCTACATTGGTATGAAGATGATTTATGGGTTTTATACGCAGCACTGCATTAGAAAAAGAAGTCTGCCCAGACAAAAACTGAACTTATCCTGTGTGATTTTAAAATTCATCATCATGCTGTGATGGTGCAGTTTCTGCCACCATCCGGGTCAAAGATTTTTTACATATGAAGAAATAACCTTGACATTTACGATTGCCTGAAGTCAATCTCACTGTCTTTAGGGATGGCATTACTCCGGAAAACACTGGATCAGTGTTCCACAACTCTTCTGTAGTCTAAATATTGTGTCAGATACAGGCCCAAAGGGCATCCAACTTTCAATTTCTCTTTTGACTCTTCTCCAAGAACACCATCTACATGGGCTCTAGCATGTTTTTTTCTGCAATGTATCTTAAGCATGTGATCTTTTTTCCATTCCACTCTATTTCCATTCTTAAGATCATTCAGACAATTAAACTATATGACTAAATCTCTGCTCTCCATTACATACCATCTAAATATCATGGCAAGACAGGTCTAGGGGCAACTAGATGAAAGGAGCTGGAGAGGAATAGGAAGAGAAAGCAGCATTTATCCCTCTGTGAGCCCTATAGGAATTCATTTGTAGGCAATGTTATTCAATATTTTATAACAACAACAACTTGGGAAAAAATAAAATCATTACTAATAAACTTTACACATGACACAAAGATCGGGGTTGTCATAAATTATGAAATAGGCTGCTCTCTTGTAAGCTGGGCAAAGACAGAAATATATTTATTTCAATGTGGCCAAATGTAAATTTATAAAGCAAGGACCAAAAGTGAAGAACTCTATTCAGGAGCAATATATTTCAAAGAAAGCTACAGGTAATGGACATATACCATTGCTCAGCAAATATCACAGCCAAACTTGTTAACATATATAAGGGCTGTACAGATAAGGGATTATCAAATATGGATGGCGTAATCTTACCTTTATATTTGGTATAGTATAACCAGTGCTATAGTACTCTGACTATTTCTGATGTTTATAATTAAAGAATTAAATATCAAAATCGAGTGACTCTAATCAAATGCCCTGTTTTATGCAGAAGGTCAGACTACTTTACAAAGATGTTTTCTGGCTTTATAAACTTGCAGTACAGTGAACATGGCTAGAATGCTTAAATAGCATACAATAAAGCTCACATTTGCTTCCATCCATTCAACTATGTTGACACACTCAGAGATAGTTGAAAGGACTTACAAAAGGTAGGTTTTGAACAGCAACCTGAAGGAAGCAAAAAAAAAGGTTGCGTTGCAGATGTAAAGAGGGGAAGGCTTTCTACATTAAAGATGAAAAAAAAATTCTTCTTCTGAAAAAAGTGAAGAAAAAAAAAAAAAAGATGTGGTGGGTAGCAGAGCTGTGTAACTAAAGCAGATCTGAGACAGAGGTGGGAATAAAGCTGTGTAGAACTGTGAAAGAATAAAAACTCTTTTGGTGTAGTAAAGCAATGTGCAGCCAATGAGGATATTATCTAAAGAGGAAGTGTGAACAAAGAGCAGGAGAGGAAGAAGAGTTTGGCAGCAGCATTTGGACCACCTGGAAGGAACCCAAGTGTGTATCAAGAAGGCCAGAAATTACTGTAATCCAAGAGGGAGATAATCCAAGACTATAAAGGTTTTGAAGTCTCTTCTAATACAAGATAAGCATAGAGAAGAACTATGCCTAGGGAAAGACATCAGTGTCATCGTACACATCCTCGTGAGATGGAGAGCGCTGTTACCTCCCTCGCAGAAGCTGGATGGGTTCTGTTTGAGTAGCATTGCTAGTGCAATTTAATTTTCCAGCTCAATGTTGTCAAAGCAATAGGTGACTCAGCAGAAGTTAAACATAGGTAACACTACCAGTGCACATCATACAGAAGATACCTTAAACCGGAAAACATTATAAAAATGCATGTAAGTATGTGTTCAGTCAAACTCTTTAGTTCCTGGGAATGGTGACCTGCCTTTCCTCAGAGGGCATCTTTCCTTCTTTCTGCCCTTCCCTGGGCAGTTACATAAAACGGTGAGAATCTGGATTATAGCTTCCATACCACACCTTATTGTAAGAGGATCAGAGATTCTCTAAAGATAAATGCACCAGATACTTCTTTTGGGTCATGCCAGAAGATTACCATTCTGTATTAATAAAAAGCTTTTTGAATCAGCTCCACGAGTGAAACAGCAACCCAAGTTAATAAAAATAGATTTAATCAGCAATAACAAATAATAAAATAATAATAAATATAAAATAATAAGCCAGCAAGCTAAAGTAATTAGAAATTAATACAAGTTCAGAAGCGCTGCACAGACTCTACATAGTGCCTTTAAGAAAAATTCTCCTAGACGTATGATGGTTGGTCTAAAACTCGAGCACTTCTTACTCAAATATAGGGTGTTTTGCATCTCTCCTGGCACACACGGTGTTATGAGCAATCACACCGACATTACAAAACTGGGTTGTAACTGCTTGGTTGCTCTCCAGTTTCACATGTGACGGACAACTCTGGTTATTCTGGACCAGGAAAAGGAGGAGTTCACAGGGAAGATAAAAAAAATCACATTCTTAGACCACTGACCACAGAAAATGAGGTCAGAAGTATATCACGAATTTTTAAACAAAACTTTGTACTGATGAAATTCAGTATTAGGTGTTTAAAGGTAAGAAAGAAAACAAAACTGAGAGAATACTTTTCTGAAGTACTCAAGTAATTAACTATTTTGAAAATATTAGCCAGAATTTAAGGGAAACTCACATTATATTACTACCAACTAAACTCATTTTTCTACAACTTTACTAATATGGTTGATATACATCACAATGTTCAAGGCTCCACAGAAAGAGTAAACCCTCAAAGACTAGTAAGACCCCTTTTCATGGCTCTCTGATACTACAAAAGTTGCCACCACTATTAATATTTAAATGAAGTCAAGAATTCACATATTAACTTCAAAATCACCCCTAATTGGATTTATACTTGGGAAAAATTGGAGGAATGTTTATAAACTTTGCCATAGAAGTGGAATACTCAAGCTCAATAAAATGGTATAACAGTAATGTTTTTTCCAGAAGTCATCATAAAGAAATAACAGCCGCTCGTGCTTTCATTGCAGAAACAGGAGCTTTCTGAAATCTCTAAAGAGAAAGGGAAAGTATGAACATTGTATTTTACACTGAAAAACTGGCAGCACTTTCAGCTGACCTACACTGGACATATTATTGCAGTCTGTGCTAGTGGCTATGGTTGCATTTTATCATCGTGAATTTGGCTTTCTTAAAAATTGCCTTTGAAGCAAGTTCAAACTTTTCAGTCCAAACTGTCTCACTGGTAAACTTATATTCAAATATTTATTAACAATGACTGGAAAAAAGGTTAATTGGAGACTAAATTAAGGTCCCAGAAGTGTTCTAACCCTATTTTAACGTTTTAAACAGGAGGTTAGAAGTTTTAGATGGCTCTTCCTCATAGTCTCTTCAAATATTCAAGATCCTGGGAATTATATCAGTGATCTCAAAAGAGTAATGTATAAAATTATAGTTCTTATAATTGGGGACTAGGTGAGAAAAGGAAGTGGCTGCACACTCCTCAGAACTGTTTATAATCCTCTGCTAAGCCCAATGCCATCTATCCTTTTCACAGGATTATTTAGGCCTTCCTCAGGGAACCTCAGATGTGTACCAAGTGGTCTCCCAATTTCTGGTCCAGACTGAAGTAAGAAATTGATGCTTTACATGTTATTTTAGATTATAGAGGCAGCACACCAATGAGATGCAGTTTTTTCTCTGATTTTATTTCAAGGCTGTTTAGAAACTAATGATACATCTACACTAGGATCCTTGGCTATGACTGTAGCATATAGACTTTGCAGAATATACGTGCGCTTCAAATTAGCTGGCTCAGATACCAGATTTGGTGTACTGAGAAAGCAGGATGTACCAAATAGTTAAAAAGAATATTTTTTATGTTCTTCATAAATTCTATTTATATCTATATTATTTGCCTTTTTGCATATAACTCCACTTATGACTTGGATTTCTGAATATTAATCTAACAAAAAAAATTTTATATACTTTAGTGGATTTGGTAAATAGGTTTTTCAGAGATGAGCTGCTGGAATTCCTACTGGATTCAATCACCGTTGAAGATGCACAGTATTTCTGAAACTAGACCCAGTCCCCACCTTTTTGGAAGGACTGAGGGGAATCATGAAGGAAAGAAATTTATACTAATTCCAGATTCTCTTATCTTGGTGTTTGAAGCAAAAATCTTCCTGTTGCTTGTAATTACTGGTAAATTCTATGACTAGTCATTCAAAGTTATTAATACATATGTATTCCCATGACTTCAGAGAATTGGCTTGTTTTAACAGGCATGTTCAGGATATGTTGCTTTAAAAAAGTACTACTTAGTTACTTCAGTAAGTTCAAGTCCCCTGTTCATGATTTATTGGTCAGAGATCCATCTGTCTTTTAAGATTAGTTAGCATTCTTTTTCACGAGCCAACAACCTGACTTCTGTTCTTTGTTGTCCTGGTCAGCATTAAAACGTTCACATCCATAGTTAACATTACTTGGTGAACATACAATAATACTTTTGAGTACTCCAGAGTTATACACAGGACAGTGTAGCACCTACCGAAACTGGTCATATTGGAGCAGTTTAAGAATGCCAGTTAATACAACCTGCTCTTCTTTACAGTTACTCATTCACAAAAATATGGGATTGGATTCTCCAGTCTCCTAAGGCCACCTTGCATCCCAAAAAGCAGCATCCCAAAAAGCAGCATCCCAAATCACAAAAGAAATCAAAGAATTTTGCTTGCATGGGTGAACTGTCCTGTCACCTCAAGCCAGTCAGAAACTTAACTTCTAGAGTAAGGAAAATGTATTTAATAGGTTTTGCAGAAAAAACATGTGGATGTGGGAAAACTATGGCAAAGTATTCTATTCTTGTGCAATGCCTACACCATGTAATCAAGCCCATAATAAAGAAAATAAAAGTAAAAGTACTTTTTTCTTCTTGTAGTGCCTTCTTGAGAATAAACAAGTTCAGCTTAAGCTTCCTTAGCATGGCAACAATTATTATTATGCAGCGTAAAGCAGAACACCTGAATTGTCTGCATACTTTCTATGATTGTGAGTTTTGTGAAAGAGATCTGATAACATACTCACAGTATTAGATTACATAGTCTAAAAAAGAAACCAAAGGTTAATTACGCTTATTCTATAACAATAATTTTATCTGTTTCTTTCAACTACCTGTCTGAAAGCTATTTTCCCTGTCACTCACCTAATACACATGATATTTTTAAAAGCTATCAACCCATTACATGTTGGGATGACAGCCAGCACAGAACACCCACAAAAGCATTGTGTGACCCGACAGCCTAATGACTGCCTCTAATGGAGTGAACCTGCTCACTCTACTCCATCTTCAGAGGTAACACTGGATAACTCCCTAAATACTTATTTTTTCAAAAATGCAGGGAGGAAGTAGATGGAAGATGCTACAATCATTTTTCTTCCAGTCATGCAGAAGCAAATACACATATGCATGTGACCATTCTGGGAAGAAACATTTACATGGGAAGAAGCCTTATGAAGAAATGAGTTAATTGAATTAATAATACTTCCAACTTGCACAGTATCAGGCAGATACTTAAATGCTCGTGTTAAACATTCACTGTGGCATCTGAGGTGGGCCCCAAAATCCACCTCTTACTCTCTGGTTGCAGTTCAATGGATGCATATGATCCATAACATACTAAATCTAATTATGCTATCAAATGTTCTTCCTCTTATTTAAACTGTCACGTACTATCAAAAGAGCTCATCTGGGCTCCCTTAATGAAAAATTACTTACTGATAATTTTTTTCTTACACAAGATAGCTTTGAGCTTGACATCTATATTTCTCCTTGGTCCCTAAGTCTCCAAATTCCATATCTCTGTGAGTTACAGACAGAGCTAAAACTTGTTTTGATTAATACTTTTATTTGCTCGTAGGCTTTAGTAGCTAAAAACATAAAAAGGGTCAGAGTGATTACATCATGAGATTTGAACATACTGGCAACATCATCTGTACATTAAAATAAAAAAGTAAATAGCAAATGTCTCTACTCACTGCCAATAAACAAACAACTGTTTCAGAACCACGTATCATATTCAATCGTGCTCAAGCAATGCAGAAGGTAATGAAAAGACCATTGCTTCTACTTCAAGAAGGTATGAAAGAAGAGACTGACTAAAAGGAACAGCACAAGAGAGAATAAGTGTTACGCTTTGAAACAGCCTATTTGCTTACATTGCAATGTTCCATTTAACAGATTAAACAGGAAGCTCATATAGGAGCAAATGGTCAGGAATATCAGACTGTCCATTCTATCTTACTATTAAAGTACATTGGATTTTCATAATTTATTTTTGTGAGCTGTAATAATCAGCAAAAATTATGATTTATGTGATTTATCTTTATATTGATGAAAAGGATAAATTGCAAAATGTACTTTTCAAAAGGTTTGGGAAAGCTGCCATCTGACTCTAGCGTCTTAGCAAGAGGACGACCACTGAATGCGGAGACTGCTGTCGGTAGTGGACCGCACCGCTATTGAACATCCTCCTCCAGGATTCTGAAGGAAACTCCTCCAAAATCCGGGAAAATTTCCTCTTACACAGAAACCCAGCCAATTTCTCTTTGTTTTAATTTGTCTCGGGGCTCTGACAGGCAATGGTAAACTGAACTCAGCTGAAAATTAGGATCAGATGGTGAACTGAGATTAGTTCTGTAAACTTCTCACAATTTGACAACGCTAGCACAAGAAAGCCTCCTCTCATTCTACATCTCTCCTCTATATGATTTATGAAGCTAGATCATCTGGACGAAGCCATTAGCTACTGTAATCAGGGGGTTTTTTTTAATTGATTTTTTTCTGTTTCTCATCCAAATGCTCAAAAGATATTGACACTGGGACAGATTTTTGGTCAGCAGGCACATATCCATTACGCTGCTTCCCTCCCCCCACTTCCCTCAAGAAGGCCAGGAAAGATGTACAATAACTGTAGCTGTCTGCAAAGTCTCTTCCCTAGAGATGGGAATAATGAGCTCTTGGAAATGTTTAAAGTCTACTAAATAAGAAAAGCATCTAGCAATGATCTGGTAAAACAGTTTTAATGCCATAAGATTCCACTCAGTATCTCCAGTACTATTATTTTTAACTGAAAAACTAGGCCTACAGCCAATTTTATACTTCTGGAATTATTATTGTTTTATAGATTTATACATATATATACACATGTATCTTTTAAAATGTCTGCATTTCCTGGCATGCAATGTAGACAGCCAGTGCTTCAAATCTTGACAAAATTCAGTTAAATAATCAAGTCCCCACCCATCTCCAAATATTTAAAGTACAGATGTGTCCAAAATATTCTCAGTTTCTTTCCCTTTGTTTGAGCTATTAAAAAAAGGCATTAAGATTTTGCAAATTCATAAATATTATATCATTTCTGGGATAACAACTCAGAAGAGTGAGAAGAGACTGGCTCTAGGGATTCCTCCATGAAGTTCCCGGTTGGGAGTGTGGATAGCGCTGTGCAATCAGTTACAATGTTCAAACACAGTGAAGAGAACTCAGCTTATGCCCTCAAAGCCAGTGTACAATGGCTAGCAAATATGAGCTACTGATAATATAAAGACTAACAATCACCACACAGAGAAACCCTACAAATAACAGCTCTGCAAGTCCATTTTTCAACTTTCAGATGTTGTTTCTTACCTTTCAAGCATCAACAGAGGCTAGAAGTATCATGAAAGTTAGGATGCACTAGCCCAACGTGCCCAGAGTTGGGCTTTTAAGCATAGCACTTGGCAGCTAAACTTTTTCAAAGCTTGGCTCAAGTCTCCAGCAAAAATTCTAGAAGACTTCTGAAGTCACACGCAATAGTGCCATGACCTGAGAGCTCCAAAGGAATCTCCTCTCTGTGAGGAACAGTGACACTGTGGCTTTCACTCTGTCCTACAAAAATCCCCTCGTTAGCTCACAGCTTTCATCTCTAGTCCAAGAAAATCTCTGCTGCCCTTTTTGTAGTTTCAGAGTACTTTAAAGAACTTCTTAATAGATCAAAGTGGTTTTTAGATGCTGGAATCTCATATTTTTTTTTCTGATATTCTTGCAGTGTTTGCTTGATACAAATTTGAACATCGATCCCCTAAGTGTTGCTGTAGGGGACAGCCTTATCTTTGTGCCAAGAGATAAAAAACTTGTTCTCCTAGAAGTACAGACTATACCCTAACCAGGACTATCTGGACCATATCCAATGTCTGAAAAAACAACAATTTTTCAAACTGCAACACTACAAACAAACTATAGAATCCATGTTTACATTAACTCTGAGAACAACTCCTCACCATATTGCACCATACAGAATGAAAAATATGTACTTCTCTCAGCAAAGGCAAAGCTCACAGGGAATAGAATAGTTCCAGTTAGAAGGGACCTACAATGATCATCTAGTCCAACTGACCACCTCAGGGCTGACCAAAAGTCAAGGCATATTATTAAGGGCATTGCCCAGAAGCCTCTTAAACACTGACATACTGTTTTTCATTTTGGTCCAAGCAACAGCTAGGAAAGAGAAAGAAGCATGTTAGCACAGAAGTAAGGCTTCACAAAATTTAATGTTGAGCTGTATCCCTTTAAACACATTAGCTCTGCATGTCATTACTCGACCAGAGCAGACCTAACTGGGACAGACTTAGCAAGCTGTGAAAAAGGAGGCTGCACCCCAGATATTAAGACCAGATGGTTGCTACATGGAAACCAGGTGAGATCTGTCACTGGAAAGGAGCAACAACACATACAAAAAGAGGGGAAAAAAAGGCATGTGGAGCAAATCTGACTTTCTCAAATACATTTATATCTATTTACAGCACAACTCACTGATAATGACCATACGCTTTTGACCATAATTTTGTGTTGCAGCATCAACGTTTAAGTAATACTTTGTATTAACTACAGAAATGCTCCCCAGGTTTTCACTTTTTATTTTTGTTTAGTAGTAGAATATGTGACTACATATCTTTTAAAACTAAGTATGACAGATTTGGAATCATACCAGTAAAATTAATAGTAGTCTAGGAGCAGTCCTTGAGACAGTAGGATACGTGGCGAAAGTCCTAAGTCAGTATTCACCACACAATCTTTTTTTGGGTAGTTTGCAGAGTTTAAATCATAAACAGATGTTTGTGAAAAGAAACTGTCTCCTCTTTCTTACATACAATATATTAATCACTCTAAAATGAGACTATAAAGATAATATCTTGCTGAGTCCTTAGTACTTAGCAAAGTTACTAAATACTTCATTTACATACCATTTGGGACAAATCTGAGAAGCTTCACTGATCTATAAAAACAATTATAAAAACTATTTAAATATTTATACTCTCGAGGCTGACAAAAGGAGCTGATGCCTCACCATGCTGGATGGTGGCAGAAGACAGAATCTCTGCCTTCAGCACCTACAGGTCCAAATAAAAGAAACCATCCTGTGGCTTTCCTGAGACTGAATATACAAGCAAATTAGTTTGAGAAAGAATGAACACAATTTAGTTACATTACGACATTCCTGTCTTATTTTTAGTGGGGACAGTGATAGCAAGGAAGTAGTAAAGAAGCTGAAAAGCAGTAGTTGTTATCATCTCCTTATCCCTTATTAAGAGACTGGGAAGGGTGGGACCTGTGCTGTGCTATGACAGAGCCAGCAAGGAACCAAGGCTGTGGGACATACCGCAGCCAGCAAGAGCATGACAGACAGCAGAAGTTCGGAGATCATGACATGAAGTAATTAAATAACAAACCCAATACTTTTAGAAAACCTCAGACTCAGAATCACAAAGCGACAATCCAGAAGGATATGAAGGAGGCAACAGCTGTGACAGAGAAGGATTAGAGATAAATATAGGTAAGAACAAAAATGGATAAGAACACAGGGAGGATTAGGATTGAACAAACCTATCCAGAGAGAAGTGGGCAATAAGGGAAGAAGCAGAGTTGGAACTTACAAAAGTCAATCAGGAAAACAAGGCAACAGGATGAGATACCACTGGTAGAAGGCAGCTATAGGAGGTAAGCAAAAACGGAAATATAAACAGACAAAAAATGTGGAACGAGTGAGTCAATGAAAAGCTGCAGACTGTTATTACATGCAGGCAAGCATTTCAGAAACCTTAGGTCTGATTTCCACACCCACTTAAAGCTCAGGCACTGCTTGGACTGCAAAGCTGCACAGTGCTTTTTGCTGACCAGCTGCAGTAGATGGTCTGCTACAGACAGCATGAGGGTTCATTTTCTTATTTACTGGTGAGGTAGGGTGCTGTCATGTTAAGCAAAGAATGTCCAAGCCACATCACACCAGACAAGGTTATTGTCTTTAACAGCCTCTGTCCCACCGGGGAAGGAAAAATTCAAGCAGACCACAAATAATTGTGCCATGACGTTCAAAAACCTAACTAAGGTCTATACCATATTAGGGGAAAAAATATGCAATTGGTCATTCTGCCATCAGCTGCTGGATCAGGATTGCTTAAATCCACAATATCTGGCAATTTTTTTCTTTTTGGATGCCGTCACTGTTCTTGATCTGCAGCATTGCTGTGATAGAAGTTGCAGTCATTTAGTGGTGGTGTAGTTCGTTCACCCACAGTGGTCCCTACAGTTGGGAATCTCAGCTACCATTTAATAGCACAAAAAGTATAACCCACCCGTGGTGCTCTCACACAGCACATGGAAGAGCAAAGCATAGAAAAAGGAAACGTCAAATTTTGCAGAGGACCATCTCTTCTAGTCCTATCACATCCTCCTTTCGAGGATATAACAGTCCTGCCTGCATTGGAGTCTCAAGGTGACACCTCTGAGCAGCACAACGCTGGACTTAATTAGCTAATAGCTAAATGAGGAAAAAAAAGAAAACAAATATTAAGCTTATTGTAAATGAAGGAACACAAGTTTCTGTAAATGTGATATTTAAACAGGCACAATCTGAATCCAAGCATCAGGCGCTGTAAATGAAGAGTGTCCCTAGCACAGGTGGTAAAGTTTATGACTGCTATAAACTGAATGGTATTTCACAATGATAAAAGCAATCTAAGCCAGGTCTATTTTTGTATCATCAGCACTGTTCAAAACTTCAAAATTAGTACATAGCACTGTCTTGCCTTATAACTGACAAGTGGGTAGCATGCTGGCATGTGTTTTCTGCCTCCTACTTCTCCCAAAAGTCAGTCTCTCTTATTTTCATAATATTGTACTATAAAAAACTGCCTAAAATTAAGAGCATTTTCTTTTTTCATCAACATAATTACAATAAAAATGGAATCGCTTTCCATTCCAGCCATTCTTATCCAAAGGAGATATTTACCAAAGTTTGTACACACACTAGTAACTCAGCTTCTTTGGACCTATGTTAAAAACACCTATACATCCATATTTGACTTCTAAAATTGGACATGGGACTGGAACTTCATGCCTTCACTAAAAAAGCACTTTTTTCTTTGGGAATAAGTACAAGTTAACCTTGGCCATTTCCCTCAGAATGATTCAACAGCTCCAAAGTCACTTCTGTAACTCCAGAGAAGATATGCAGTAGAAAACACCTAAAGCCTCTGCAGTTTAATTATTCTTCATTTTTCATTTTTAAGTTTTATCTTATAGAACTGGGCATTTGTTTAAAAGTCTCTTCAGATTTTGATTATATATATATATCACTTTTCTTAGTTTATATCAATGCAGTTAAATTATATACCTGAAACCCCATTAAAACACCTATATGCAAACAATAGTTTCAATGACATGAATACTAAGGCACAGAACATTAACTTAAAACCCCCAGCCCCATGAGCAATATCGTTATGTTTATCAGCCAAAAAAAGTGACTTAGGTGGATTTTCCCTTATTTTTTCCAAACACAGTAGGATTTCTAACAAAGAAAGAAGGCAAGGTGATAAAAATGAGATAACATTCAAAAACTGTCATATAGTACAGCGTGGCAGTACTTACTGAACTGAAACTAGCTTAGTGGTTTTCGTTGGAGCACAGACTATGTTCTTTGTCAAGAATCTGTTTTGTCCCATGTTCTGTGAAGTGGTTATTTGACATTGCCTGTGCTCCTTAAGCTAAACCTGCTGTCAACAAGTCTCAACTGAGAAAGCACTATAGCCCCAGTAACCTTTTCAGCTGCTTAAGTGAATATTAACTTTCAACCATCTGACCTCCTGCTCCCAAACACAGAGCAGAAAAACCTGTTTTAGCACCTAATTCTAAGACTAAAATATGTGGTGCAGATACTTGAGTCCTAGGAAATGCAGCCATTTCCCTGTCTTCTACTCTCAAGGTTTCTCTATAACATGCTTTTATACCAATAGCTGCAATTACAAACTCCGCTATTCTGATATTTTGTAATACAGCAAAAGCCCAGAGGAGCTGAATGATGGCTACAACACATCCTGTGGAAGAAGAGGTTTTCCACCAATGCTGAATATTTGCAGAAGGCTCCTTGAGTTCAATGAGGGTGTATGGGGATTGACTCCAAGGAAAGTATGACAAGATTTTACAAAGTCACTGTAACAGGACTATTGTTGAATATAATTTCAGGACAAAGTATGGCAATTTCTTTCCTGTGGGGGAAAAAAAAAAGTCATCTCTTGGAAGCCTACATAAAAGCTAAAATAGGGTTTTTTGGAGACCTGAGGAAACTCAAAATGATTCTAAGCCAACCTCTTTTATATATACTGTAATGTTGCTATTCTGCATGTACAAAATTTAGTGTGTCTCCATAATATTTAATGCATTTTTTAAAATAAAACAAGTAAGAAATTCTACAGCATATTTTGATATTGATCAAATCTATCTTTTAAATTTTCCCAATTTAAAGTTTGTGTTTAATATTAAGAAAAAAAAATATGAAATAATATTTAGCCCTACAAAAACCCTGTGATACTTATTAAATATAAAAATTTTATTCAGACCAAACAAACTTGGCCCCAAGTCTAAATCAAAGGCCTTAAGAACGCACCATTCACTGCAGCCCTGTGGCTGACTTCTATTAACAGTCCAATCCAGATTTCTTAATTTCTTGCCAGCACCTCTGCTGAAAAGGCAGGTCTTTATTTAAAAAACATGTATCCTATACTCCCAGTGAATTAACAACAACAAAGCCACATAGCCTGCCTCTTCCCACCTCCGCCTCAATCTTCCTTCCTGTGCCAAAGACCAGCATCAAAGGATACCTGCCCATAGAGCTCAAAGGAGAAGGCATCTGGGACAAAAGCAAAGTGGTGCCAGTTCTTACGTCCAGAGACCAACACGCAAGAGCCGCCTTCTCCGACAGTGGTGTCTGCTAATGCAATCCAACAGCACAGCTGCAAGTAACTTGATTAATTCAGATAGAAAGCTTGTTGCAAATGCACAGCGGATGCTATACACTACGATTCCCTCATCAGTTTTATTTTGGGTTTTTGGCAAACAAGTCACTCAAATGTCTTTAGGATAGGGGCCTGCAGCATTTGAAGATGGTGCTGCAACCAGATAAGGATATTTTGCAACTGAATCTGACATCAAGATCATATCTAGTATTCCTCGTGTATACTATTCAAAAATGGCCATCGTGCGACAACCAGCATATGCTGGCATTTTCGCTAAGAGCAACAGATGAGCAGCTGGTTCCCATTTTGAAATCTGATTTGGAAAATATACCAAACCAGCTGCACCCAGCTCTCTTATCCTGAAAGTACTGCTCTTTAAAAATATTTTCCATATATAATTTACAGTTTCTATACTTTTCTGGCAAAGAAAAGAAAACAAACCCTAACACTGTGTAGTCTGGCTTAAGCTGAAGAATTGCTTTTTTAGTACAAATTTAGAATCATTAACAAATTTAATAGAGCACTTCTTTGTAACTGTTATGACATTCTTAAATCAGCTGGTATAAATGTGAAGGATCAATGATTTAACTAGCTTTTTTTTCCAATATAAATTCAGTAGAATCACTGCAGTCCCACAGCTGAAGAAATGTAGTATTCCAGAAGTCAAACACATGCTCAGATCATAATCAATTTTTCAGAAAAGATTAATCAAAGCCTTTTTAATAAAAACTTGATACTGTAAAAAGATCTCTAAATGTCTGGACCATTATGCCCGACCACAGAAACAGACTCCATAGGTTTTCAGATGACTCCAGGGCTGACAAATGCAAAACCACTAACAAGGCAGGCTTTCTATTCCGCATCTACTGAAAGAAGCTAAAAAAAAAAAAAAAATTTTTAAAATCATAAACTGTAATGGTGCAAGACCAAAGTATATGTAAGCGAGTGGACTTAAGTATTATTGCTAAATTTGAAGATTCTCATAGTTCATTAAAGCATGTGAGATACGAGATTACTCTGAGAATTGTAGTATTTCAGAGACTTGCACCACAAGTCTTTTCTATCCTTAAGTATGGAACCACAAACCCAGATGACATCTAGGCAAAAAATAAGCTGGTTAAACATTCACAAAGCTTGTACAGAACCTAAAATTAATACAATATAAGTTTAATTATATGTGGCAATTAATGGCTTATTAGAAGAGCACTATTTTTTCCTGCATTTTTTCTCAATATGCTTTCAGATTTGCAGACTCTTCTGATATTAATAACTATCATTACAACATTTCAGTTTATCTAACAGAGACAAATAAGCTTGCTCCTATTCATATGTTTTGTAAAAGGAAAAATAACTCCTGTGTATGTTTTCTAGATCAGAGCTCTAACCCGAGCAAAAGCAATGATTCCAAATATCTATTCCATTAAGGTCTTTTTAAAAAGGGGAAAAAAAAAAAAAAGGAGGAATTTACTTTTAGCAGTAAGAACTAATCACAAAGCAATTCTAATAAAACGAATTTTATGCTATCATTTAACTAAATATTTGCAGAAATAATACCTTCTATGATTCTAGAAAGAAGGCTTAACTTTTTCTAGCAGCATTTAACTCCATTTTTATTAAAATCTGCATAGCTCATTTTCAGCAAGCCCTGCCAGCAATCTCTTTCCAGTAGCCATTTAGGCTTGCTACAGACCAGCAAGTAGATGAATGATTAACTTTGATGGTAAAATCCACCAAATTCTGAAATAAAGTTACCCAATTAAGTGATACTTCTCTCGCTGTTTCCAAAGTATAATGTTTGAACCAGATAACTTTCTGGTTTTGTACTAAGCTAAATCCCATTTTTAGAAGGAGAAATATCAAAGTAACGCTGTGCCGGAGATAAAACAGTAAAGAATTTCCTTCTGCAAGAGCCAATGTAGGGAGAGCAGTAGGAATTCTTCCCCCTAATTATCAGCAAGATCTAAAAGAGTAAGGGATTAGGAGAAAAAGATCTTTGCATCACTGAAACCCCAGTCTATTTTTCAAAACGTGTTCCTTTTTTTTCTCATATACACCCTCAGTTATATATAGATGACCTACCAGATAACTATTATCTCCTTCTGGGGACACAATCAGCATCCTTTGGAACTCCAGAAATCCAGTTATTCAAATAAACTCACTTATAAAATTGCAAAGAACTTTTGTAATTTTGTAATTAAATGAGCACACTAACTAAACAGATTACATTATTTATTCAGACGTTGTTAGCACTGGCACCACCGTGGGCGTCAGTGAAGTGTAAGTTAACTGCACTTACATATGGTAGTGGGTCTAAAGTGTCATATTGCATTTTTCAGTCATTTCCAGGCTAATATTTTTTACAGTGGTGTATAAACACTAGTGATTGCTAATGCAGAAATAAGATGTGTATCTGGAATTTCCAAAAAGTGTCAAAAATGAATACCAAATACTGTCTCCTTACCTCTAGATTAAATAAAAAGACAATGAATCAGTAAAATAAATCAATTGCACGATCTTGCAATTAAAAGCAGCAGTCTTTAGCTCCCTTCAATTAAGCAAACTGTCAGTATGCCTTATTGGCATGAAACTGGTATAGACAGACTGCAGGATTAGAAGGAGAGAGGCAGTTCTAAGCATTCAAAACAAATCAAGTGCAAAATCTGCATGCAACCTCTAATTTTATCAAAACTATATCCATATGAGAAGTTGGTCAGGGATAGCTGTATAGGTGGAAGGCTATCCCAAAGGATATTTAGGGTTCTCCTCTATTTGCTATAGTCTTCCTGTGCAACACCACGAAGGTCACTCAGAGACAGTGTCTGAAAGCCTTCAAGCACCTAGAGATACAGATAGACGTTGTAGGTGGATACAGATGCTGAAACATAGGAACCTAGTGCCATCCGAGACACTCCAGGGTATCTACAGCACCCACACAGAGCTGGCAGATATGACTGAGAATGTGTGGGACAACTAAGGTACCTGGACCAGCAGCTGGAGGCCAGAAAGGGTATGACACTGGACCCCTATGTTTAGGCAACTGGATTGTGCCCAAGAGGACATCTAAATCCAATTTTGTCATATAATGCTCTAGTTCTCGTGTATAAAAGGGAAAAATTTTACTCTGCAACAGCTTTAAGGACTATGAAGAGGCCAGACTGATGGAGAATGCAGTAATAGACATTTGATATGTTTACTATACTGAAAGGACACAGAAAAAGTCTGTAAGTAGGATGTTCTTGACATAGAAGATACTTCATTTACGGTACTCAATATTATTTTTAAACAGATCATACTTACTGACACTGACAATGTGTACTACTCTGGAATTCAGTTCTGACATGCTTCCTGATCCTAGTCCGAAACCGCCGGCAGACAGTTCATATCACAAGGTCTGCACAGCTGAAAGACTAATATGGCCATAATCTCAGGATAAGGTAAAATACTTCCATTTTACAAGTCAGCATTTAAATCCACAGTTAAGCACCAAAAGAGAAGTATCCTGATTTTCAGAAGTGCCATATGTCCACACTTCAGTAGGCTATATTGCTATCTAAGGATATATGGATTACTACTGCAGGTTCTAGGATGGACAGGGAAGCCACTGAAGTTTCCATTGCAATTTCCTAAGACGACTGTACAAAAACTCATTTGTGAGCCCTAGATCCTAGCAAGTGCTCTGTCTTACAACAATCTCAGGGAGCATGGATAATTAGATTCTAGGAATACTGTGGTTTGTCTAATCTGGGAGTTGTTTGTCTAATGTCACTATCGATTTTTAATACAGTGATAACAATGCTTACAAGAAAAAACTTTTGATAGTCAGGTATGAAAAGACCTAAAATAATTCACTTCAGTTCTAGGATATCCACTGAAGATCCATGGCAATGTATCTATTCTCTCATGCTGGATTTTATTAAAAAAGGGTATAACTATGGTGAAACACGGTATAAAAATACAGTTATACAGCAATTTGCAAGTATCTGACATACCAAACAGTGAGCCAAGACAGGTAAGGTAACAAATGCAACTTAGACGGAAATAAATATTTGATAGGAGCATATATCCACTCTACATTAGTAATGTAATCGAGTGATTACACAAACAGCACAGTAGCATCTGAAATCTAAAAGCATACCATATGAAAAACGTGAGATGTTCACACTATCATCTGTTTTCATGAGCCTCAGGACAGAAATGGGTGAGGGAAAGGCCTGTGCTGAGTTGGGGCTGCCCATGTCTTGGGGACAGAATAAGTTCCTTTCAGTGTCACCTCCTGCTGCAGACACTACCATGGGATGAAGTTCCTTGGGGACATGTCCGTGATGCCCAAGGACATTGCACCCTGCCCCAGATCAGTATAGCTGGGATGCAAGATGTTAGTAAAAAAGGTCCTCATCTCCAGTTACAGCTCCCTAACCCACGTCAAAAGGTTTAAAAAATAGTGGATAACATATTGATATCAAAACATTTACAGTGTTACAATACTTTTTTTCCCCCTTTTGTATCATCTGAATCTTTTAGCGTCACTGATGGTGTCCACCATTAATGTCAACAGCAGGTCATGATTATATTTATTTCACGAGCACAGATGCAGGTTTACTCAGTAAATCAGCAAAGGAACTGAGAAGGTATGACAGACACTCTATTGGGAACAAACTAAGCAAGACAGTCTTTCTGGCAGAGCCTGTGGTGGCCTGTTACTTTTCCATGTACAAGTGATAAGGGATCAATTTAAAATAACTAAGAACAATGTATATTTCTATTCTCTGTGTAAGTTCTAAGCAAAAAAAATAGAAAGAAGGTAATCGCCTAGATTAGATAAAAGTTGTATTTTCAAAATTATGCCTGCTGATTTACAGTTTTCCAGCATTTCTGTTCAGAATCAGGGCCAAATGAACCGAGATTCTGATGCAATTCCTTAAAGCATTTAATCTGCCAGTCACCTCTAAGAACTTCCTTCTGCCACACTCGTACACTTCTTCCAAATTGTCTGTCAGGTGTATGAATTATTACATTTTTAGCTTTTAGTCAAATAATTTAACAGACTGATGTGCTAATAACTGAAAATAAAAAATCTGTTTTATTGCTAAATCAGTCAGTGGCAAAACAAGTTAGTAACATCCAAATGATGAATAGGTTATGCCAGTGATATTTACTAAGGGCTTATTATTTGTTTATAAACAAATATATATATATATATATATATATATATATATGGTTATAAACAAATATATATATGGTTATAAACCAACGATGTTTATAATCCATAGCAGACATAAAACAAAGGCATTACTCTTATGAGATGTTACACAATTGCATTGCTCCGGACAAGAACTGACACTGGGGTGGTGGTCCCACCAAATTCATGGGGAAGCTCTTAGGCATTCTGGATGTGGTCAAGTCACGCACCCTCCTGAGCAGTGGATCGGTTGTGCTTAACTAAAACACAGTGGCCCCACCAGTCCCTGGGTCTGCAACGACGACTCCACTATATCCCTTATACCCTCTTCAATATTTTGTGTTCCGTAGTTTGCATTTTATCTGATAAATGCTGTTTCCTTTAAAAGGAGAACTGACCTAGACCCTGACATCAGTGTTTCGCATTACAGAAACTGCGCTGCCTGAAACATTTTTCTATTATGAAGCACAATGGAGAAAAATATCTGCAGTCTCAGTAGTCTGGGCAGGATTGCAATATTCAAGTTTCCTTCTTGCCCCTGTGATACTTATTCTGTGGCAGTAACAAGCAGATTTAATTCTACAAGTTGTACTCAAGCAGGAGATCAGGAAATTCAGACTACCAGCTGTTTGATCTACATCATCTACCCAGGGTGGTCAACAAGCCACATGTTAAGAACTTCTTGTAACTGGCACATATGCCTCAGAGGGTGCAGAGAAAGGAGAGATCTAAGTCTTTCCTAGGTGGGAGATGACCATGGCTCTCGGTGGGTCCAGGCCCCCTCATGCAGGGCAGGATTGGTTTGGGCAGGGTCGGACACCTTGGTCAGTCCAGGAGGACACCATTGACTCTGGCCTCAGCTGTACCTGCTGCCTTCTGCCCTCCTGCAGCAGGGCTTTATTTTACCAGCAAATTTCAGGCTACCAAAGTCCTGCTGCTGTCGGCATCCTGCAGCCCCAGCCTGCAAGCTGCAGCAGAGGCACGCACGGGCACGGGCTGATCCGCTGCCCTAAATCAGGAATCTCAGGTGGGAGCAGGTGCAGTTCGGGTGGGATACTCTGAGTAAAGCAAGGTAGCATCACTGTCTGGCAGGGGTAAAGGACCAGGGAGAGATGAAGCACTGACGTACCCAATCCCACTAGCCAGACTGACAGTGAATGAAAGCTTTCCTGAGAGCTGAAATCTAGGCAGAAGTAATTCTTGACTTGTAACGGGAGAGAGACAGAGATGGGATAAGAGGGACAGATATCTTATTACATTCTGATGTGAACTGTAGCCAAAAATTTGATATTTTACTTTACTAGAGTTTCCAACAGAAAAAAAATAAATTAAGAAACTGCTGCTTCCTATGGCCTGGAAAACTACTATACTTCTGCAACAACAATATAAACCTTGTTAAAATATTACACTCGCACAAATTATTCAAATAAATCAATGTTCACTCCATTTACAATACAGTTGCACCAGCTAACTTCTGTTGAGAATCCTGCCCACCATTTGCTGGAGCTATAAAAAAGGAAGGAAAGTAACTGAGATTACCCAGGCCTTTTCCATTTGAAAAATCCGTTCTTAAAATAGTTTGGAGAAGAAAAGCCTGAGAACAGCGTGTTCTTCACTTGTTGGGTTTTGAATGACTGCAGCAAGTCTAAGACATAGCTAAGCATTATTAGAACATGGATACATCCAATTCTGAGCTCCAGAATCATTTTTGGTACAAGAGGCATATTAAAGATACTAATAATATTCCCCCACACTCTCTATCTTGTCCCACAAAAACAAAACAATAGCCTTCCCTTCGGTACTGTGTTTGAGGATCTCATTACTTTTTGTTTTCTTTAAGGGATGAATGAGGTTTTATTTCTTCAAGGCTCCTCTGCTGATCTTTGCTAAGAATTTCTCTAAGGTCTCGCATTACAAACAATAATAGGACTCTTTCTACAAATAAACTTGATGTGATTAGTGTCTGTCTGTCCTGTTATGATTTTGCTTCACTGACAGATTCACTTTTCCTTATGCCATTTACTGTGTCTGAAAAGTTCGTAAAGCATATTGTTTGTAACATTTCCAGCAAACAGATATAATTTAACCACCAAATGAACCAGTAGGAAATGGAAGAAGAGGAGTACGAGGCACCAAATAACAAAAAGAAAGATTGCTTCCCTACGTTCTCCTTTCTGTGATATATTGTTTATAAGGATATTCATACTGGGGGTGAATTAATTAACCTGCTCCCCCATACCTAACGGAATATACAGAAGTAGATGCCTTCTACCCAGTCTTCTTTCCTCCATCTCAGAGTCCCCTGGATTTGGCAACTGAAGGAGAAGCAAATGTGCACACAAGCATTCCATTTCAAAAAACATACTACAGCTAGGTTACTCCTCTTTTTCCCTTACATAGACAGGCAAGGACAATTCCAAGCAGGATACCCCACTAAGCACCATGGCCTGGGGAAAGGTTCAGGGTTCCTTAAAAAATTCCTAGAGGTGGCATCATCTGTTGAGAATTTAAATGTTGCAAGTGATAATAGTTACAAGTCATCATGGCTAATCACAAAATTTGAAGATTTTCCTCAGGCAAACGATCACAGCTGTTTGAACTAGGATAAAAAAAATCAACCCTGCTTATCAAACTCTTTGAGTTTTCCTCTTCCACAACATTCTCCACTATCCAAAGCAACAGTCCTTGTTTTAAAACCACAATGTTTTTGAGTTTGAGGGGCCTTTTTTAATAGGCAAACAACCTAAGGGTCCTTGTGAATGATTTTACCCTGTCAGTTCAAAAGCAAAGTCCACCTGGGAGTCTAGGTGGGCAAGGGAGCCTGAGCCCTAGGACGAAGCAGTTCCAGGAAGAACACAAACCCACCAATGACTGGAAATGAACCTCAGATGTACCCACAGGAAGGAACTAAGGGTAGGTTCAAAGAGCAGTTGTAACCGTAGTCAAGGCAGTGTATGGACTTCTGCCTAAGGACCCACCTTTCTCCTATCCTGCTGTCCACAGTGATCTTCACTAGGAAGGTAACGTTCACTGAACGGTGGAAGGAGCAGGTAGTCATAAGAGTTGAAAAATTGCCTCAAAGGGCCTAAGTCCCACTGAGGGACAAAATCTCTAAACAGAAAGATCTTCACCAAGTCTGCCATAGGAGGGAGTTGTTGCAGCAGTATTTCTTCCTGCACTTTCTGACAGCCACTTTAACTTGTACAATATGGGAATGTACAATCACGATACAAGTGTTGGTCTTGCGCCACTACGGTGCAGAAGAGGACAGAGGCACTAATGTTGTTCTACTCACAATCTGTACTTGAACGTACTGTCAGAACCATTGTGTGGTCCAGCCACGTCCTAATGATGCACAGCTGTAAACACCTTTTATGTTGACTTCTTGCCAGTACATTCTCTTGTGAAAAGGGCTGTTTGAATTAAATTATTCACAAATTGAATTATATTCTAATGTAATCTACTAAATGAAAACATCTATGAAAATATTTGTGTATTTTTATTTTGTGGATATATTACTTTTACAGTTGTTCTCAAAGTTAGATAAACCATACTTACCATAAAACACTGTTTTAAAGTAAGACATGATGTGAAATGAAACCCTGGTACCATCTGTGAATAATGTAATCAGGCAAATGAGGAATAATGACTACATCATGGTAATTTAGGACAGAACATGCTGAATTACAATTGTCAGCAGCTTGGTTTATAGCTCACAAACTTGAGAAAAGCACAGCATATAAAAAGAGCAGGGAAGGATTTAATTAAAATATGATTACAGAAGAGAACATAAATGACACATGATACTACTTTTCAAGGGTCCGCCACTATTATTTGCATCTTGAAGTGAAACTGAAAACTCACCATCACACACGCACAGAAAGATAACTCAGTGATATAGTGTTGCTTTTACGCATCACAAATCCACAAGGTTTATTTTACAATAGAATAATAATTCGTCCCAACTCTTTGGGTTGTGGTAGGTGGGCAAGGAAATAACCTGCGGGAATTACACCAGGTTCTTTCCATTTTCTGAAAGTTTCCTATATGTTCACAAACCAGAGGTGCAAGTTAGTATTGTCCCTCCCCAGTGTACAGTGCCTTCCATTGGGGATGGTCTGCAGCAGAAAGCAAGCTGGTAGGATGCTGTTGTTCCCTACTCAGGCATTTTTTGGAGGTGTTCAAGGTGGAGTTATCTTTACCAGATTTGTGAAATTGAAGTGTCCTTCAAAATAAGGAAAAAAATTCCAGACCCTTTAAATCTACTTATTGCATCAGACAAGGAAATTCAAGTCCTTGTTATTAAAAAGGTGCTTTTTTCCTCTCCCTTCATTTCTTGTTCCATCTCCATTCTACATATTTTCCCCTCAAGCGTTTCCATAATCCCTTCACTGTTGTACATGAATACCTCTTGGCCATTGATATATTTCTCTTTGCATCATCGCAGGCAAGTAGGAAAGAAATAGGAACTGGAATAAAAAGATAGAGTCATTTCCTCTGGTTACACAGGAAGCCTTGGTGGATTGATCCCCGCTACCAGAGTCTTGTTTAGCAATCCCTCCTCTCAGAGTTTCCTCTGTAAACATAGTTATTTAAGAACAACTTGTCATTTGGAAAAATTTACTTCTCTGTATAAAATGTTTTATGACCCATTTCTCCATAGGCCAGAAACTTCACAAACGTTTCTGAATTCCAGTTTGATTTACGTTCTTCAGTGATGAAGATAACTGCCTACTTTTTCTCATGTTATAAAACATTCCTTCCATTTAGAATATTCCTGTTCCCCTAAATTACCGCACCGACACAAAAGCAAGAAACACCTGGTAACGTCTAGAGAAATTATAGCACCTGCCCTCGGAGAGGGCAGCTGCTGGCACTGGTAATAAATAAATAAACAGATAAATAAACAGATAAATGTATACATACCTAAATAAATAAAATTATACCTTCATATGACACGTTTTTTTATAAAGCATTTTCTTTATTATGCAGCACGACATTTACTGTATAAAGGTGACGTTTCAACACGAAACACTATAAATGATGCTGCATCAGCTTATAAAAATTGAGATTTTTCAAAATTTAACAATCAGACAAGATGATGTGCATGTCTAGGAAGATCCCTGGAAGCCAATGAGAAGCCTGTACAAAGTGCACTGCCCTGTACAGCTGCCTACTCCTGCTTCTTCCCAGGCAGTCCTGCTAAAACCTGGCTCTCACTTCTATTAGCATTTGGCTTCTCTGCAGAATTATGAAGGTGAAAAAAAGTCTAAAATAGGTATTTAACATAGTTTTCCAACTTGAAAATATTTGTCATTACTTTAAAAATCTGTCTTTAAATTTGGGTTATTAAAAATACATGACAGCCTTGTGCTTTACAATCTTCATGGTTATGTATGTCTTGGAGACAAATACTCCATGGTACTGAAAGCACGACAACAGGTTTCCCCAGAACTTCTCCCAGTCTCAGAATTGATTAGGCAATGCTAAATAAGAAAACCTCTTCTGGAGTACCATGGCAATAACTAACAATAAATATGACTAACCTAAATGTAACAGACCAAACATGCATCTAACATTAGTGAAGCAAATCTCCCTCTGTGAAACAGCCAGCAGAAGGCCAAGAAAAGTGAAAAGAGGAAAAACACAAGAGAAACTTTCACAAGGAGAAGATAACTAGCATTTAACCAAACTATATTATTACCTAGATCACCACAATGGCTGGCAAGGGAAAGTAATACACAATAAAGCAAATAACGACCTGCATCTTTAACAGTCAGACCCACCACACCAGAATCAGCTGCAAGTGCAGAGTCTGCCAGCAGCACGCTAAACACAAATTTAAATTTAGGAACGTATGAAATTATTGAGCAAATGGACTTGATTTAGACTTAACTACACCACTTTTCCCTTTATCTTAGCAAATGAGTATCATAATCAATATAGATGTCACACTACAGCCAAAACAATTCACAAGTAAACCACAGAAAGTTTGAATTATAATTTGTAAGTGCTCCACTTTAAACATGAAATAAATGACACCATTGTAGACCACGACAGATTTAGCTGAGAACGAAGTGATCTTTCAGAAGGTCAAGCAAACACAAATTGCTCAAAATTATAGAGTTTTAAAGATGCTCAAGTAAAAAGAGCATGTCAACCAGACCTTCAAACATTACTGAGATAATCTTCTGCTTGACTGATGATTTCCTTCAGTATGAAGAGCTATGCTTCATTTTAAAGAAAAGGTGAGCTAGGGAATGCATTAAATTAGAGATTCTCAAAATGTGGTCCACAGAGCAATTTCTAATACCTGAACCTTCTATTAGGAAGGTGAAAACACATTAATTTTATCTGAAAGGGAATACTCAGAAGAGGAGCAAACACATTACAGGGTAGAGCCAAACCAGCAACTTCCATAGCAAGGTTATGAACAAGGGAGTGTCAGCCAACTGGGAGTGATGGGGAAGAGTATAGTAATACCCGAAGGAATATGTGCTTCAAGCATGGAAATTAATACTACCTGTTTGCCCAAGTTTCTTTTGCACAGGAACCAGGGCAGGAAGAACAGATTGTGCACGTCCAGGAACGGTCCCAACATGGAGTCAAAACGCAGATGGGGCACAAGCCAAGACTGAGGAGCTGGAAAGCATTTCCAGGTCCCACAGCTCTGCCACAGCTTTAGGATGCAGATGCAGAAAACACGTTCTGCTAAGGATCCTGGCACTTGGGCTATTTTAGGTATACACATTGAATGCAGGGCTAGAACTCCAAATATTTTAACAAACAAGGAAAATATGAGAAAATGTATTATTTGACATGCGAGAAGAACTATTTTATGCATCATGGTCTAATAATAAATTTAACTACTTTCTGTATAGGAAAAAAGAGGCAAGAGAAAGAGCTGACTTGGTATAGGTCCATACCATGACATTTAAAACCAAAACATTGAAAGCTCATTCTTGTTGTGGTTTTGGTGGGGGCAGAGGCAGGGCTTGTCAAGTATGATAGCTTCTTTCAGGCTGCTGACATCTCCCATATGAAATCACAGAGAGCGCAAAATCACATAGGCACAGCGTTAGGCACAGAAAATTATTAGGCAAATACTTAACAATCCATATCTTGAAAAACTAGTTCACTCATCTCAAGACGGGTTTTTTACAACTCATGCAGTGAATTCATAAAACTGCAATATTAAAGGCAAGTAGTTCAGGCAGTGATAAGCTTATAAAATACTATGCTCAGAAATAAAAATGATCAGGAACCTAACAACTCTGTTTTCCTTTCATAAGCTGCTGAACTTTATTTCTCCCAAGATTCACAGTGGAATTCACCAATGAATAGCACAGATATATCACATACCTTGAAGTCACAGCTTCCATGAATTCATCAAGAAGATCATCATAGGCTTGACCTCTAATTCTCTTGTGTCTCAGCCCAATATACAAAGGATCTTTCAGCAATGCCTGTTAAAGAAAAAATGTTTGAACTATTACCTGAGCAAGTTACACTAGTATACTCTAAGTTAATAAGAAGGGGACAACAATACAGTGTTTGAGGATTAACCCAAGCATACAAAGTACATATCCGTTTATCCACCTCTATATAAAGACTGAAGAAACACAACAAAGAGATTAAAGAAACACCCTTTTGTATCAAGGAAAAGGGATATCCTAGTCTCAAAGGAAGCGTATTGTTTCCAAGTTAAAAAGTAAAAGTTTATTCTGGGAAGTCAGGTTTCAAAAGTACCTTTTAAAGCTTTAGTTCATACTTTTCTTTGTCCTTTACATCCTGACAGTGCTCTGACATTTTAGAAAAGCCGTTTTCTTCACTTTTATCATCATGTTTCACAAATCTCTCCCAGAATCCATCATTTCAACTGTGCTGATGAGCTGATATTCAGAAAATGTGCTGCTTTCTAAAATTCAATATGCCAAAACATAATCAAGCCTTTGACCTTTTCCTTCCAAGCTACTAGAAGGTCTTGTTTTGGTCTGATGTATTTCCAAATTATAACTTACAAATTACTAAATGTGTTCAAAGTGTTTTGCAATCACTTTTGACAATTCACTCCAGCTACAGCAATTCTCCAGTCTCAACACTTCCCCTGGCTCTCCCAGGAACCCTCACATAAAGACACTCTTTGCTATTATTTTTCAAGGGCATCAAAAATGAATAAGCTTATTTCTCTGTTATATCTACTGTGCAATCCTCCCACACATGCCCAAACAGCTTGTGGAATCGGTCAGCAGCTTGACTAAATATTTTTCACCCCAAAACAATTTGAAAAACCAACACAGCTCCAGAAACTTGTACACCAGCTTCAATTAAGAAAACATCATAAAGGAAAATACAGACCACCTCTCTCTCCAGGAGAGAGCATTCAATGTACAACACGAAGTAACAAGGCTGGAAAGCTTTCTTAGCCTGCATCAGGCTGGGATCAGAAATCTGATTTCTGTATTTTAGAAAAGTGCCTAAATTCCCTTCACAGCTTTTCTATGTTGTAGAATTGAAAAATTCTTTGGGTAACAAGCCCCAGTTGGAGACTGATTTAAATTAGTAAGAAACTTAAAACATTTGGTGGTATTTTGCCTCCCCGGGAGTATCCTGATGCAGACCTACATATAGAGGAGTTTGTCTCTCCCTCACTTTTCTCTCCACTTCCATATAAAACTCAAGATATAAGATTGGAATGTTTAAAAAAATCAATACAAAAATTCAGCAGGATTAAAAGCTGATTTTTCTAAAATTGTTGCTAAATTCATCACCATTTCAAAACAAAATATGTCTAATACATTACTTACAGACTTTCAGAAGTTGTTAGCACAACTGTTTGAATCAGAGAACAAATAAAGCTCAAAATTAAAATTACTTTGTAAATGAAAGTGAAGTCATTTCATTGTAAGCATTTTATTTGTTCCCTTCACCAGTTCCATGTAGTGTTCATGTTTAAGTAGCATATTCTTTGGCTGAAATAATTTTACCTGTGTATTTACATTATTCTAAGTATTCTAGCAGCAAAATCAAAATCATAATTATGTACCTATTCCAGATACTGCTGGAAAACCGGCAAGATCTTGATGTCAGGTACCCTTCTACTAATTTTCTCCTTTGTATGCTCTTCTTTTTTTTTATATAATCATTTCCAATTTTGTAGTCAAGAACTATTTCTGGAATTATTTTTTCATTTCCATTTTGAGTTTGCCTAGTTATTAAAATGACCTCAGGAAAATCTGACAAATCAAGGATAATTTTATTTCTCTGGGAGATAAATTCACAGGAATTGCAAATGAACTGTTTAGCAATGTGAAATCTTAAGACAAGTTTGGAAACCCCATGGGAGTTGCCTCATGCTTCCCACCAGACTGAGCACGCAAGGTTGGAAAGCAGAACTGTCAAGTGGCAGGAGCCTCTGTCAGGAGCATCGTGGTAAGACTCAGAAACAGCAATCCCATTTCTAAAATCCCATTGCCGCAGCTTTCCATGCCAGTTCTGCTACTCCATGTCCTTTGCAAGTATACCACATGCTCCCCGGTCCAATTCAGTGTAACTTACCCCTTATCCCCTTTCCAGCTCCCATAACTCTTCTTCCTAAATTGATTTGCTCTTTTAACATACTTCCACAAGCTTTTTATTAAACAATGTCTGTTTTCTCATTTTGTAAAACAATGCTCAAAATGAAAAAAAAAAAAAAATCTTTGGTCCCTTTATTTTTTAAATTCTGAAGACATGTTTCCAAAACACTCCACGGCCAGACCGAGTCAAGCCAATTCCTTCAAGAAGCCAGCTTAAGTTGGGCAGTCATTCTGTGAAAGTTCAAGAGAAATAGGCGTTCACAGTTACGCTGTTTAAAAACTGCTAAGGAAGCCACGGGTCTTGAAACATAGGCTCTTGTACTCCTTTTGCCACTTTTGCATCTTTCATGTCTGTAAGCATTTAAATCTATAGTCAAGGCTAAAACTCAGAACTCTGAAACAGCTCCATTTATAAGACCACTACATGAATTTATTCACATATCTTTGATGCCAAAATTTAATGTGGAATATTTAAACAATTAATACAATGTTTCTGGGGTATGTTTAAACTTCCAGCCTGGGAAGTCTCGCAAGCAGAGACAATTAATTCAGCGACACATCTCTGATGAAAAGCTTGGCCAGCTATATACCCAGAGTTCAAAATTCCTTTACAGCTCAGTGCATTCTGCTTCACAAACGTTACAGTTCGACATGAAATAGCCCCAAAAAGTTCCTTTATAGTCCTGTTTGGAACAACGTATGAAGAAACCCAGGGCGGAGACAAAAGAATGAAACATTCAGCAAGTGAAAAGAACAGTGGTCACGTCTGAGCCCTGAGTGGCAAACCATTGTGGAGCGGCTCCGTTTCCAAAGGGCACTGAAGAATGAATAAGCTGCTTAAGCACATTATCCCCTTATTCAGGTCAACACCATGCAAACCGGGTCCATGGTGGTTGTTTTTTTTTTTTTTTTTTAGAGGGTTCACACATCTTGAGAGATTAACATTTGCTATCGACTATTTCATGGCTTTCAAAACAGACTACCAAAAAGAAAGTTCCATCCTACAATCGAGTATGTCAAGCTGACATGATGATTAGGTACTTTTCCTCAATGACTTGGGTTTCTTTTGTTCCCCAGCTTGTTGTCAAAGCTTGAACTTTGTTTTGTTCTTTTGAAAATCAAATCTCCTTCAAAACATAACTCTGCTTTTTTCAGGTTAGTAGGTTTGTTTGTTATGTATATTAAATGATACTGAAAAAGCTGATGCTGGCTTATTTTTAGACATCCTAAGGCTAAAAAAACAGTTCTAAACGATTCAGGTTTAGCAATGTGGTACATTCAAGCTTTAATAGAAATAAGGTTTTACAAGAATAAGGGGCTTAATTGCGGTTCTGGTACTGGAAATATCATGTAGATCTACTTAGAATTAGCTGTGTAAAACAACAGAGAGTTCTTTGAAGCACCACCTGAGCATATTAAAACTGTAATGACCTTTGGAGTTTTAAGAAAAAGGCAAGCCGTTTATATCACCTTACTTGTGCACACTTATAGTAAAGAAATCAGCAAACCATCAAAGTTCAAGCAAGGCTTGAGCTGTGCACCTGGCTCTAATTTAGCTACAAAAGCCAAACCAGTGAGAAACAGAAAATCACACACTTATGTATTTCATCAGTTGAGAACAAACATGCTGAAATGTCATCTATTCTCAAACTTGGCACTGAGACATTTCTTTGGAACAGATATGTATTTTAGTGAACAGATTCACGGAAAATTGGAGGTGAAGAACTGCAAGACACTGAGCCTTTCCACTCACAAAGATGGCAGCAGAGAGTGTCCAGAACCTCTCAGTGCCACCTAGAAAGTGTTTGGTGTACGGTAATGCTTCAGAGCAGCAATTCCCCCCATGCCATTAAAATGTCAAAACCCTCCAGCCGTTCTACAATGGGAAAAGATTTGCGTTAGAGCCACAGTTACAAAACTAAAGGAGAACTACATTTGTATGGGACATCAGAAGCTCCGGGACAAAGACATGCCACATGTCAGAAATGAAACACATTTCAGGGTATGATTGGTCTAACACAGCACACAGTTACCAAGAAAACCGGGGGAATGCTGCTGCTTTTTCAAGTGTTAATATTTTGTTATATTAATACACTGTAAATTCTTTCTGTAAACATCTTCTTGTCTCAGTTTTCACAGGCTGGGGAAGGGCTGGTGAGCACAGGGGAATTTCTGTTCTCCAGGAAAGTCAGACATTTCAAGCTTTTTTTTTTTGTTCCACAACATTGAAATTTCATTCGATGTGAAACTTTTTCCAATAAAAGAGTGAGCCAGTCAGAAACAACATCAATGTTTTGGACTTAACTTCAGCTTCTATCAATACTAATTACCCAGTAATCAATCTGCGTTCATTTAAATTTTTGGTTTGCAAGCACTAACACGCTGAATCACAATTTTCTCTCCTGCAAGAACTGCTTACAGCTGCAAAGTGTTTTTTATGGCATTAGGAAGAATGTATAAGATTTCAATTTATATTACACTAGGAAGCCTTTTTTTCTTTGAATAAGCTTGTTTTGAAGTCTGAAATACAGGATGATGCCTTTAAAATGTGTAACAGATTCTGTGTTTCCAAATGCTAACTGAATTTTGGATGTGCTGAATGCTGCAAGTAACACTGACACTAATTGGGTTTAAGGGTGTAGAATACTTCACAAAAAGAAGTTTCATAATCAGAGAGCTAAAGATTTTTTAAAAATGTTGTTTTCTTTGAACTACACTGGCCCCATGACATACTTACTAAGAAGAGATCATGGCCCCTCCTATCTAAAGACTAGACCTTTGTCAACACATTTGCAAACTGCAAGGGGCCTCTTGTGCAAGAAAAAAGGGGCCTTATCCTCTGTTTCTCCCCAAAAGAAGGAGACCTCATCTTTGGGAGTCTCAGCTAGCACTTATCTGGACATCCCCAACAGACAGGTACTGGCACACAGTGCATCACCTCTCTTTGCACCTCAGTTTCCTCCAGGGGATCCCCCATAGGAGAGGATGTCACAAAAGATCCCAAAATAGGAGGCCAAAAATGGGTATCACGATGGGTCATTCTAGGTATAAATAAAGGAAGAACCCACACACACACACTGGACATGAGTTTAAAAAATTGAGCTCAACTGTGCGAGACTCGCCAACCCAAGTGGCTGCCAGTACTTGAGAGACAGAGATAGTATGTATGCAGACAACTATAATTAACATTTTCCCATCTGTAACCCTAAAAACATCACTCAAAACTGTCCATTGTCTGTCCAGACAAAATTCTAGACCTGCAATAGTGAAGAATTTAAAAGATAATACTTTCATAATGTTCCTTTGACATCAATCTTAAATACAGTGATTAAAGCGAACAATTTCTGTGGAAAAAAAAATAGCAAAGAATATTACGCGTTTTTGAGGCAGTTCAAAATATAAATATTTATTAATACTCTGTTGAAGCAATATCCTAATGTAATAGAAAAGAAGTTATGGTATTTCAAATTCTGTTTAAAATAATTTAAGATTGTGCTAAAAAAAATAGAGAATACGTTCTCTTCCATACGTGCATAGCAATCCTGTAGTTTTGCACAGCTACACTAGATGTTTTCAGTTATTTCTCCTTAAAGACAGGCTTGACTTAACCAATCCAACTTGTTCTTTTCTTTCATAAGGTTGTTTATCTATCCATTTGACCTTTACATCCTTTGCTTGCCTTCTTCTCAGGAAGCTTACTCATTTCTTAACCTGAAGAGGAATTACCAGTTGTAGCTTTGACTGCGCACTGAACCCCGTTGCTTCTATTCTAGTTATTTCCCACGCATGCAGACAGCTTTACCCGGCTGAAAAACTGTCAGCTCCAGCAAACTTTAATTTAACAACAAAACAAAAATCACTCTAATGTCTGGAAAGAATGTTTCATGAAGGAATCTTGTAACACGCTATGAAATTACCACAGCCTGGGCCCTGCACAAAGCCAGGCTGTGCCAAGGACATTCTGTGGGCTGCTTCCGGCGCATGGCTGTGGCACCGAATAAAGGCCCCAGTGTGTGAGGGCTGCGGGCAGATGGAGGGCTGCGTGCCGAGCGGGCGCCATCCCTCCGGCCCTCTTGCACGGCACGCTCCGCCTGCATCCCTCCTTCGAAGGGCTCTCCCAGGAAGTCACACTCATTCCCTTGCGTGAGCATGCAAAGCTAAAGACCATTCAGCCCCCTAAGGGTAACATCTACAAACATACATAGAATCACAGAATCATTAAGGTTGGAAAAGACCTCTGAGATTGAGTCCAACCATTAACCTAACTGCCAGGTCCACCTCTAAACCATGTCCCTAAGCACCACATCCACACGTTTTTTTTAATGCTTCCAGGGACTGTGATTGCACCACTTTCCTGGGCAGTCTGTTCCAATGCCTAACCACTCTCTCTGTGAAGAAATTTTTCCTAATATCTAATCTAAATCGACACTGGCACAACTTGAGGCCATCTCCTTTCATCCTGTTGCTTGCTACCTGGGAGAAGAGACCAACCCCCACCTCGCTACAACCTCCTTTCAGGTTGTGGTAGAGAGCGATAAGGTCTCCCCTCAGCCTCTTCTCCAAACTAAGCAACCCCAGCTCCCTCAGCTGCTCCTCATAAGACTTGTTCTCTAGGAATAAAAGAGTAGTACATAAGAGAATAAGAGAATAATACATAAAATATACAAAAGAGCACAAGCTATGTGAGCTGTTGTTAGTGGGGGAGCACCAAGTGCAAAATACAAAGAGAAAAAGTTGCTGCAGCAAGAGGCAGGATGCACCTGATTTTTCAAGCGGCTGTTGTGCTGTCTGCTCTTCGAGTCACACAATGAGTTGGTGTTTGTGTCCACAAGCCAGTCTGTGGAATCAAGTGACGGGTGACAAGCTCAAGGGCTGTTGATGGTGCAGGGGTGGGTAGCAATGTTGTCTTCTGGTTAGCTACATCTGAGTCACTCATTTAGGTTACCTCCAAAGTAGTGGAAATTATAAAACACTTTTTAGAAATCAAAAGTTTATCTCATGATTTCTAGGTGTAATTCAAGATTTTCAAGCACCTGAAACTCATAATACTGGTTACAGCCAGGTGCCCGTCAATGATGCATATGCCTAAGGAAGTTCTTTTCTAGGTTGACTTTTCCATTCCCAACAACTTGGAACTCACAGGGACACCTGAACTTCTCTTCTGGATTGGCTCTAAAAATTACACATAACACACAGTATAGCTATGCTAACTGTATGCTTTACCATACTTCATACTGAATAGTAAAAATTAAATTTTTTAAAGGCAAAAATATATCAGAGATCAGATTAATGATATATTTTTCAGAGCAATTATGCTTTTGTTCCACTTGCTCACCTTTCCAGTACACAGTATAAGAGATTCACACAAAAATGATCAAGTTTTGCCAGCAAATTTCCATTGCTATTATAAAAAATTCTTGCAGTAAAATTAATGGAGAATCTAGCGAAAACTGCTCTGTACTCCTTGGTCTTTATGGCAGTTTGAAATTAGGAAAGACCTGGGAGTACGCTCAACAGTGAAGCATACCCCAGACTACATCTTTGCTAGACAAGAGATAAAGTAACAAAAATGGTCTTTCCCTGAAATTTAAGTGCCATTGGAACTTTTTTTCGGTAAACCAGCTTACGTTAACTCTTTCCAACCAGCTTAACTTCTAAAAACTATGAGAAGCAGATATCATAGAACTGCCATCACTGAATCTGCAGCACAAGCCATGTGCTGTTCATAAGGAGAAAAACAGAGATTTTCCTCCGGACTGGATTAGATATTGTTTATGGAGGTACTGTAATTGAAGAAAAAAAAAACCTGCCTTCAAAGCTAGCAAGTTAGTTTGACAATTTTTCATACCAGAAAAATGAAAAACTAAGATCTTTTCAATTGTAAACATACAATTGTGCCAGCATCTTCTGCTAACTGAATGTTAGCTTCAAAACTAAAATTCATAAAGTCCTTGTTTATAGCACTGGAGTTCTTTTCCTAGTACCATGCTTGTGTACCACCACCACACAGATGCATCAGGTCTGTCTTTTAAATATACATTTAACTTCTACACCAAGTAGCAGCTATGCCAAGCAGGTCATTACTAAGGCACTTGATTGCTAGGAGGAAAGCGGAGGGGAGACAATTTCTAATCTTCGAATTTCCTTAACTTATACAAAAGAAAGAGTATAGAATGATCTGTTTTCTCTGTGACTTGTGCCAATCTGAAAATAATGGCATGCTTTGTACAAACAGGGTACTCTCACTATGGGTGGAACAGAGAGGCAGCTGCATCCCAGGGATGAGCACTAACTGGCAACAAGCCACAGTAACAGTATCTACAGTAACACACTTCAATAATTTCATTTGGTCTTTACTGCAAAACTCTTAAAAAATGCTGACTTCACATCTCCCAACAGATGCCTGAAAGTTCTAGGGACAGCCAGCACAAAACCTCCCTGAAATTCTTCTTTTATCCTTATTTATTGTTTGAAGAACCCTAGGTAAATTTAAGTTCACCAGAGGTTCTTCCTCCTCCTCCTCATCTTACTATATCCTGTCTTTTTCTCCATAGACAGAAATACGTGATTGCACATAGTTACAGGTATTATTTCAATGCATATTTTCTGGTTGTGCTACTAAGCTAAAAAACTGTCCCAGTTCCTCAGCTTGACAATCGCCTTTCAAAAGAGCTGTATAAATGAAATAAAAGGAAAAACAAAAAAAAAAAACTCATCTCTAATGTAACAGGATAAAGTTAAAAGTGGCTGAAGGATGCTCTGGGCTTAGGAAACCCTTAGAAGGAGTCACCAGTCAGGCATTTGCAACCAGCCATGAGAAAACTCCATTCTGGGAAATTCTGACAAGCTCTGAAAAGTGCAGTTTCCCACTAAGAGAGCTCAGACAACAGCCTGCTCCTCTCCCTACAAATTTTTCTCTCTTCCTTAGACATAACACATTAGTCCCATTGAATACTGCTTTCTGCCTCTTCCTTTTAGGAGGTTACAAATGATTTTGCAACAAAAGAGCATCACCACAATGCCTAAGGTGGTTGTGCTGCATTAATTCAGGCCAGCATGCCTCACGTGATCCGCTGCCAGAACCGTATCTAGCAGAGTTAGTAGGGAGATCAGAGAGGCCTAGTTCATTGTGTATTTTAAGAAAAGTAAAATAAACAGCAAGATAAATACTCTGCATTATGTTTAACAGTCTCAGAGAACCCTTCTAATGTTAACATCTGTCTGCAGGGATAGGGACGATGCCAATTCCACAAACGCCTGTAATTTGAGTTGGAACTTGGAAGACGGTCAGAACCATGGTTTTGGAGCAACATTTCATCAGACACAATTTTAGGATGCATAACTATTTTACACAGTAAAACTGAAAACAAATGGTTGTCTGCATGCCAGTGGCATTTCTTGAAAAACTTAATCATTTGCCTATTGAGAAAACAATAGTCCTGAAGAATCCGCCATCGTTTAGGACTTCAGCAGATTATGCTGCATATAATCATTAATATTTTAACATACAAATAACAATCAGAAAGCAAAGAAATCTGACAAGCCTCTTGTATTTTATTTATATAATTTTCAGAGCACCTAACAAGAAATGTCCTAAACCCCTTGACATCTACTTTCTATAAAAGCTTTTAGTGAGTCCCAGAAAATGCTCAGACTAACCATTAAGCTCTCTACACAACTAAGCTTCAACAGCCCTCATACAGTTATCAACTACCATTTCTTCTTCATGAACCCCAGCAGCTACATGGCTAAAATCTCAATCTGCATGTCCTGCCACACATCAAGAAACATTTAACCATACCCTCCATGCTACATTTTGAAGTATAGCTGATGGATAATGGGAACTGGAAGCTATAGAAATAGATTACCACAACCAAACTTTCAAAGTTTATTGCTCTCAAAAAACATGAGGGAGGACATGCTGGACCGTACTTGCGGGTCCAGCAGTAAGTGCTTGTAATAAATCACAGAAGGTGGCCAAACAATAGTATTTAAGAAGGGCCAAAATAGTACCCTAAAAACAAGTCTAGCCTCAGTGAAACTTTTTAGAGAAGTTGGAGATATTTTTCTTTTCTTTTTTCCTGCAAAATTACCAGGAGAGTAGCTATCTTAATGAATTATCTTCTTCAGCTTAATCATGAGTATGACAATATATAGCTGCTTGAGGTGGTTCAACCACTTTGAATAAATCAAACTTTCCTACACCATTTTTGTGAAGCCACATAATTTAATATTCTGTTCATAAAAAGGATAAAAAGGATTTAGCTAATATTGTATCAGCTCACACATTTTGACAGCACACAAAGTGTGTCTTGAGTCCATCACATAGTTAATGGAACAGAATTTTAACTTATCAGCAGATACACCATTTACAAAACTGCAAATCTTGTTCTATGTTATCAGTACATCTCATTTCTGTGCCAACAGTTCTGATATTTTGTTTTGATTTTTTTTTCCATTCACATGTAACTGTAAATCTCCATTACTTGTTGCAGCCTCTTCTCAGTTCTGTTAAACTTATGTCTATTTATTTCATTTACTTCCATAAACTACTCCCACATGGTCCTTCACCAAAATATCTTTGACCTTTACATCCCTGTCTCCTGGGCTGACACTCAGCCATTTTCTTTACTAGAGACAAATGGGTTGGGCCTCTTCCTACATAAACAAGTCACATCAACAATGTCCCTTTGACTGACTGGCAATTATTAAACAAGTCTGGTGATATTATTTCAGCGCTGGCATCTCAGCTGTTGACTATATAGCTGTCCTAGCACCAGAAGAAAAAAGGGAAAAGTAGTTCTGTGCATGAAATAGACCTGCTAGTGTAAGGCAAACATTTGTAAAGAGCACCTTTACGATCCACAGGTGACACGTTTTGTCCCAGACACTAGGCCGACTTCTGTGGAGGCACAAATGATGCATCTTATCCTACATTTTGTGATAATAGCTATATTTATGGCTCATTCCCTCTCTTGTCTTCTCCATTGCCTGTCAAATTGCTGAGGAGGCAGATAGCTAGCAGTTACTGTTTCAGAAATAATGGAAGCGAACCAAAACAAATACTGTTACTGTCTTCTGAGTATGAAGAGTTGGAAATGTCTAATGTATCTTGAAACAAAGTCTGCCATCAGTTTGGTCTATGGATATTCATGCACGCTATCCAAAATAAGCGTTTCCAGATATTCATTTCTGCCCTCTTTTATAGATCCCCTTGTGCTGAAAAGTGAAGTAAGAAGAAATGCAATGGCCTGACAAAACTGCTGGTAACATCAGTACCCAGGTCATTCTTTCTAATGTCAGCTGAAACTGAGACTTAAATCCCATGTCACCATTTATGTTCTTTCTGCTAAAGCCCTCCTCTCTTCAACTTTTTGAGTGTTAAAAATCATTGCCAATATGCGTTTGGTAAATGTGAAAATCTGAAGCACCACCTGGCTTCATCAAATTTTCCATGGTCTAACAAATAAGAATATTTCACAAAAGAAATATTCATAAATAAATAGCATATTTCATAAAGATAAATGAACAGTGTCAGAAAAAGAATACCATATATTCCTAGCCAATATGGCAAAGTTTAAAGGATGACAATGGATCAAAAGTAACAGACAATTGCTGAGGTCTTCTCACATACCAAGCAGTAGAATGGCATTTCGCAAAGATACAAAGAGTTTGTTTACTAAGAGGTTGACATGTGTTCAAAACCAGTTTAGTCTCTGCAGAAGCCTCCTGAGCCACACAGCAACAACATGTTAGATGCAGAGAAAGGCAAGTGAAGTGCAAACTAAGTATGAATTCATGTCATCTAACTTAAGAACCTATACTGGATATTTTAATACCTAAGCTAGTCTAAGCTCTTTTTATAGTGAACAGACAAAAAAAGATAGTTTTACAATACAATTCATCTGACCAATTTGAGACAGCTACTCGACAAGAAGAAGGGTCTACTCCTCTTCATAAAATTGCCTAGGCTGACTAGCTCAAGCTCTGTGTCTCTTTCTCAGTCATTCTGAGCTTACCCAGTTTGGTGATGGGGCCCCGGATTCTCAAGACTAATAATTCAAACACAAGATTATAATTGTCCATTCCATTGAATCTTAAGTATGGGAAAGAAAAAAGAGAACAGACAAACATATTGCTGCCTCTGTGGGTATACTAGAAAAGACCAGATTTGGGTTTAGTACACAGGCGACATAGAAAGGCTGGATGATCACAAGAAGATTGCAAACACTAATCTCTAGTATTTTATGAAAGTATAAGAGGACTTTAAGCAGAGGCAATATAGGATGATGGTGGATGTAAGTCTGGCACTGAAATAGATAACAATATATTATTTTATACAACATGCATATTAAAAGATAATATGAACTCGAAAGTCTCCTTTAATTTAATTGTACTAGAACAATTGGATGAGTTTTAAAAATTGCAGTAATCTTTTGTTGTACAATGACAACAGTAAACCCCTGGTGAAAAAAAATAAGACTTTGCTCTGTTGCTTTTTTATTTATTTAAAAAGGACTGTAACTATTTTTGCTACTGAAAGGAAATGTAGATCAAGATATTTTTCATCCCCGTATTCGGGCAAAAGGCGACAAGCATTATAATAGTAGTAAGGTAAACATAAAATGTCTTTCTACTGTTATAGTAAAGAACAAAGCCCATTACAAGTGAATGCAGTATTAAACAAAATGCTGATAGTGTATATATTATGGAACTAAGAAAAATGTTTAAAGACAATAAATGTTTAAAAGTCAAGCCCATTTATATTTGAGTTTTATTGGCAAAACTGCTGGTACTCATAGCTGCTGAGCTATGTCTAAGAAAAGCATCTAAATGAAAACAAGGGAGGTGATGTAATACATTCCCCTGGGAACACCATGGTAAAGAATAGCAAATGATCTTCTACATTTGCAAATAAGTCAAAACAGTTAACAGCTCTAAATATGGTGGGAAATGCTGTTCCCCTCTGTACACAATTATTTCATAAAAGGGGTAGGCAATGTTTTGTATTTCAGCTCTCTTAATACATGATTAGTAGAATGCATCCCTTAGGAAGCATGAAACGTTTATACACAGTCTTCTACAGAAGGTTTAATACAACCAAGGAAATACATAGCAAGGCAGAAGATACAGAAGAAATAGTAATTAAAAAAAACAAATTGCAGAAGACTATGGACAAAATAGAAGACAAACTCAAAGATTCTTCAAAAGGCAGTCTTTAAAAAAACTGAAACACATTGGAAACCTCAGTATCTTGGGTAAATTTAGACTGTCAAGACTTCCTCTCTGGAACCCCATCTCAACAACACGCTGCAGTCACTTCAGGCAAAGATTTTAGGCCGTAGAGGGTAAAAAAACCTTCCTAACTAAAGCCTCATGTAGTTTTGAGGATATACTTGAAAGTATAAATTAGGAAATTTATTATTTGAGTATTCAGTAAAAAAATAACATTTGACTCATAGATTTTTAATTGCAGAAGTGAATCCTGCAATATAGTGACATCCACTATTGAAACCAATGAAAATAATTGTGTAAAACACACCATCAGCAAATTATTTTTCAATTTCTTGCAAGAAAATCATGATGCAAGAGGTCTCTCTGAATGTTACTGAACTTTATTTTTAAGGCTACCTAACAGATAATGTTAACTGCTAACTTCAGTTTCCTTGGCATTCACTCAAAGCTGAGGTCCAACTCAGCAGGACTTTGAGCTCTTACTGGCTCAAGGAGAAAAGCCAACAGTGAAGAATGAGCCATTTTCTTTTCCTAAGACTAAAGACAGCAACTGTTTGGCTAGTAAGCTTTTATGTCCTTTTCTTTTTTTTTCTTTCCTGCAGTTACTATCTGTTACTCTCCATGAGCATGCCTGCACGCATTGCATTGGATATATTGGGGGAAAAAAAAGAGAGCCTGTGAAAATTGATTTTAGCTCTCAGAATAAATCTAGACTGAAGGTAAAGAAACATATGGAGAAAAAAAATTACAGAGAAAAGTCAGATGCAAGATACCATGCAGACTGACACGTTTAACAAAATTAAAACAGGAAATGTGGTTTCCAAATAAAACACAGCATTCCAAAATAGAGAATATTCTGTGCAATAAAGGCCTGTCTATTCAGTAACACTTTACCATTTCTGTTGATGACAGGACCCTGTGAAAATATGGAATTTTCTAACAGCCCACATATATTAACTCTATGTATGATGTAATAGACATATCTGTATGTGAACAAACACTTCCACATAAATGAATGCCAAGTCTGAATATGCACCTATGGTTAGATTGAGATGAGAATAACTAGCATTTACTATGATTATTGAAACAAAAGTAAATAAATACAGCAGAATTCTATATTACTTCATTCCTCCTCTCATCACATTATGAACAGCAAGTTACTCAAAAAATACTACCTAAGTTTGTGCAATGGGACCAAATATTATAAAGAGTTTTGACTGAGGCCTGATTAGAGAGACCTTTGGAGGCTCTTATTGTTCTGATTCATTATTTGAAATAACGATAACATCTGTACTAGAATAAAATAATCTGCTATATCAAAATTCAAGTTTAATTTTTTTCCACAAGATTCAGAAAAGCACATAAAAAAATCTCAAATTCTTCAACATCTCTATTGTTGAAATAAAGTGAAGAAAACTCAGTACATGCAAGAAAACACAAAACAAGAATTCTAACATGTCACAGAAGATGACCTTGGATAAGTATTCACTTAACCACACCTTTCACTACCATCGTAGTAAGATTTTCAATATTAACTAATACGAACTTCAGCAACAGTCAACAAAAATGTCACACAGCCCTATTTATTCATTGGAAATGAGGGAACATTCTGAAATTCTGATGGATATTTGCATGTTTGCATTTCTTCTTACTTCAGTTGACAGCAAATCATGTGTTTTGAAATATTAAATTTCCAAATAAAATCTGTGGGAAAACTGTAATTGTTGTTAACTATTCCCATGCCTCTGCTTGCTCACTATAGTAATCTGTATGTAAGACTCCGTGCCAGTCCACCCATCCCAGGGTGACCTCACCAGCTCAGCAACACAGGGGCCATGGAGCTTCATAGGAAATACAATCAGGTGGAAACTCCTGATCCACAGAGAAAAAATACTGAGGCACAAGACATCCAAAGTGTTGGAATCAGCTTTAGGATTTAAATGATAATCCCCCTCAAAACCAAAACAATTCTATCACACTATATATCAGTGGTTTTAGAATATCACATAGATATGAATCCCTGGCGTACAGGAGGTCTGTGCTCAAGTTTGTAGTGGATTGTAACAGAGGGAACATATTTGACATATTACTCTAAGGAAAAAATAAAATAAAGTTTATCATCCTGTGAAGTACTCACCTCATGTCTACAACAAACAAAATTATCCAGGCTATGAAAATATTAATGAGACAAAACCAGCAGTGATAACATATGACTTACAAAGGACAACATGAAATTGTAATACACGTGAAGAAAATACAAAATGATTATATGTATGAAAGCCCAAAGAAGACCTGAGGGATGTCAGCATTCACCAATGATGTACTTCTGATGTGCAAATGGATAAAGCACTAATATCTAGCTAAAACTCCTCTGTTATAATACAAATAAAATGAAAACTCCACTGTAATAATAAAAATGCCACTCCATTTGTATATTTAAATATAATATAGGTGTTTTCCTTCAGTTTTTCATGAATTATCTTTCAAGTGTGTATACTTCATGGCCACATGATTAACTATGTCCTTCACTGAATATGTCACCTAAAAACTGTTACCCAGAATCTGGAGCATTTTTGGCAGCAATTGAACTTTTAAATTAAAAAGGAGATGCTTCATGATAAATGGTAAATATTTTTTGTCACCATATTACATTCATTTTAAAATAACTGTACCTTCAATAGTGTATATAAAAACCTGTGCAAACTATCCTCTCATTCTGATAAAATTTAACAATTTTAATCAATATTTTCTTCTAAGAGTAGACTAGATTTGTCAAGCTTTTGGGCTGTTTTGGACTTTGGGCTGTTCAGGAGTCTGGTTAACAGAGTCCCTTGGGAGGCAGTCCTGAAGGGCAAAGGAGTCCAGGGAGGCTGGACGTTATTCAAGGAGGAAATCTCAAAGGCGCAGGAGCAGGCCGTCCCCATGTGCTGCAAGTCAAGCAGGCGGGGGAGAAGACCGGCCTGGCTGAACAGGGAGCTTTGGCTAGAACTCAGGAAAAAAAAGAGAGCCTACCGCCTTTGGAAGAAGGGGCAGGTGACGCAGGGGGATTACAAGGATGTTGTGAGGATATGCAGGGAGAAGATCAGAAAGGCGAAGGCGCAGCTGGAACTTAAACTGGCCACCACCGTTAAAAACAACAAAAAAAGTTTTTACAAATATGTCAGTGACAAAAGGAGGGCCAGGGAGAATCTCCCTCCTTTGTTGGATACAGAAGGAAACCTGGCCACGAAGGATGAGGAGAAGGCAGAGGTACTTAATGCCTTCTTTGCCTCAGTCTTTAATAGTCAAGCTAGTCATCCTCAGGTTTTTCAGGCCCCTGAGCTGGGAGACGGAGATAGGATGCAGAGTGAAGTCCCAGTTATCAAAGAGGTGGCAGTCACTGACCTGCTCCTCCACCTGGATGCGCACAAGTCCATGAGGCCAGATGGGATCCACCCGAGGATAATGAGGGAGCTGGCAGAGGAGCTGGCCAAGCCACTCTCCATTATTTATCAGCAGTCCTGGTCAACCGGGGAGGTCCCGGATGACTGGAAGTTAGCAAATGTGACACCCACCTACAAGAAGGGTCGGAAGGAGGATCCCAGGAACTACAGGCCTGTCAGCCTGACCTCGGTGCTGGGGAAGGTCATGGAGCAGGTCATCTTGAGTGCCATTATGCAGCAAGTGTGGGACAACTGAGGGATCGGGCCCAGCCAGCATGGGTTCATGAAAGGGAGATCCTGTTTCACTAACCTGGTCTCCTTCTATGACAAGGTGACCCACTTAGTGGATGAGGGGAAGGCTGTGGATGTTGTCTACTTGGACTTTAGTAAGGACTTTGACACAGTCTCCCACAGCATTCTCCTGGAGAAGCTGGCTGCACATGACTTGGATGGGTGCACTCTACACTGGGTTAAAAACTGGCTGGACGGCCGAGCCCAGAGACTGGTGGTGAATGGAGTCAAATCCAGTTGGCGGCTGGTCACGAGTGGTGTTCCCCACGGCTCAGTGTTGGGGCCAGTCCTGTTCAGTATCTTCATTGATGATCTGGACGAGGGGATCGAGTGCACCCTCACTAAGTTTGCAGATGACACCAAGTTGGGTGGAAGTGTCGCTCTGCTGGAGGGTAGGAAGGCCCTACAGAGGGACCTGGACAGGCTGGATCATTGGGCCGGGGCCAACTCTATGAGGTTCAACAAGGCTCAGTGTTGGGTCCTGCACTTGGGTCACAACAACCCCATGCAACGCTACAGGCTGGGGGAGGAGTGGCTGGAGAGCTGCCTGGCTGAAAAGGACCTGGGGAGTGCTGGTCGACAGCCGGCTGAACACGAGCCAGCAGTGTGCCCAGGTGGACAAGAGGGCCAATGGCATCCTGGCTTCTATCAGGAATAGTGTGGCCAGAAGGACCAGGGAGGTGATAGTGCCCCTGTACTCGGCACTGGTGAGGCCACACCTCGAGTACTGTGTTCAGTTTTGGGCCCCTCACTACATCGAGGTGCTGGAGCGTGTCCAAAAAAGGCCAACAAAGCTGGTGAAGGGTCTGGAGCACAAGTCTTATGAGGAGCGGCTGAGGGAGCTGGGGTTGTTTAGTCTGGAGAAGAGGAGGCTGAGGGGAGACCTTATTGCTCTCTACAACTACCTGAAAGGAGGCTGTAGCGAGGTGGGGGTCAGTCTCTTCTCCCTACTAACGAGTGATAGGATGAGAGGAAACGGCCTCAAGCTGTGCCAGGGGAAGTTTAGGTTAGACATTAGGAAAAACTTCTTCACCGAGAGGGTGGTCAAGCATTGGACCAGGCTGCCCAGGGAAGTGGTTGAGTCTCCATCCCTGGAGGTATTTAAAGAACGGATAGATGTGGTGCTCGAGGACATGGTATAGATGGACCTGGCAGTGTTAGGTTAACGGTTGGACTCGGTGATCTTAAGGGTCTTTTCCAACCTTGACGATTCTATGATTCTAAGCTATTGCTTTGGATATACAATGCACCACAAGATCACATACATAAATCTTTACTTTTCAATTTATCTCAAGTTTCCCTTGAAGCAAGCTTATTTAATATAATTTCTTGTCTGCTGCCTAAAGCCTGTGATTTTATTTAGTCTTCCTCATCTGTTTTTTTACTTTCTATGTGCTCTACTGACAATCCAACCTGGTGAGCTTACAAGACTCAATACCTGAGAAATAGAAAGCTAGGAATTTGCGGAACAGACTAATGTAAAATAATATTTTTGGAGAGAAAAAGCGAGCTACAACTTAGTCAAAAGACTGAGTTCGACATGTGTCAATAACAAATCAGCAGCATATGGCAGAAACATATTCACATGGTAAATCTAGATTTATTATTAGACTTAAATTCTCCACACATCTGAGTTAAAATAGTGAGTCAAAATAACTTCTGAAACTTTCAAGTCGTGAATGTATCACCAGACATACTGTAACTATTCACTAAGAGAACATTAAAGAGCAAGAAAAGGAAAAACTCTCCAAAAAATTACTGAAAAAATCAGCTGTCAGATACACGTGATTCACTCAAGCACATGACCTCGTGGCCCCTGCACTGAGGGGAAATGGTGGCTCTCATAAGCACCATCCCCTCCCCAGCTCATTCTTTAGCTCTGCAAGTGTAATATGCACACTGGCACAGTTTCAGGTGTTCCTGTTGTTTAAATAAAGCATGTTTAGGAGTGATGGGTGATGCCATAGTTATTTTAGAGGTGGAATCTTCTGAAACACACTGGAAAGATGACTCTAAAGCCCCCCAGTTTTAGAAGATGCACCTATAAAAATAGATTGTACTGGTCCACTCCCTCCTCTAACGCATATTCAGTCCACTCCAAATAACTGAATAAATTGAAAAGGAGACTACCAATTCCCACAAATTACAAAAAAAAAATGTGTTTTTTTCTCTTCTGCACAATGGGCTAGACAGAATTGTAATTCAGAAATTACTTTACTTTTTAGTACTTCTGAACACTGAAAAGAAAAGAAAAAAATGACTCATGATATTGACTCTAGGAAAAGTAATATCCTACCACAATATTTTCTTGCCAACTGGAAGTGGGGAAAGGGGATGAACAAGGAATATTCATGTATTTTCTCCTTTGTTCAAGTGCTGGCAGTGTACTACCAGGGAAGGATCTAGCAGCAAGATCTAAGGGGGAAAAAAATTCCACTTAAATAGAACTTAATTGGTGAAGGAGAGTGCAATTATCTTTTACCAGAACGACACAGAGAGGCAGAAGCTGAATGATAAAAAAAACCACACAGAAGATTTGCTCCATCAATAGTTCCACAAATTTTCATGACTGGAATTCAGCACCATTGGGCCACAGCATTACCTTTGAGCACCTTCCCTGACTGACTCTTGTGGAACATGGAAGAAAGTTTCTCTCAGCCAACCAGGTTAATTTTAACATAGCTAAATGAAAATCCGTGTATCTAGAAACCTCCTGTTTTGATCACAGTGTCATTTGTATTTCAGAAATACTCAAAACTACTAGGGAACGCACTGGAGAATATAACCTAGAAATGAGGTTATAAATAAATATATATATATATATATATATATATATATATATAACCATACATTCCCATATATGCACCAGATACAAAAATAGATCCTTTTTATATAGACAGGAGCAATCTTTATTCATAGAATTCAGGAAATGCTACTACTGTTTTACAGTAAAACTATCACTGAAATGCTGTCTCTAGTTTTAACAACCATCATTCAAGGGGAAGGCAAAAGGACCTTTTTAAATTCAGAGAGCATAATCATTCCATAATACATTTACTACACAAAAAAACGTGTAAAAGTGTCACTCATCTACATATGAATGGCAATTGTGACTGTTTTTTATTTAGAAATCCCTACAGCTTGATTTGTTTGATACATTTATATCTTTAGATTGATAAGATATGAAATTGCAGGTTTCCTCTATATTCAGCTTTCTTCTGTCCAGGTTTCTATTGTGGTTGGAAGACAAATAATAAAAGCAGGTTTGTTTCTGTTTTCTCAACAGTTTCCGTTTGCACATGCATAGGTAGGTATTTTTCAAGAACATGAATCTTGGAAGGCTGGTACCGGTTCTTATGACAATTGGAAGTAATTTGGGGAAACGCAGAAAGCTAACTAGCACAAGCTGAAGAACTGAGCTTGAATTTGCACCTCAGCTTTTCTGGTTCAGTCTTCCACCACAGATGCCTGTCATTCCTCCAGAAGAGTCAGAACTGCCAGCCCAGTCATGCTCATTGACCTATTTAGGGCAACTGTGAGAACTGTCACATTCCTGCATTTAAATACTTGTAGTAAGTTAAGGGAAAAAATATTCCAAAGCAAGCATGCAGGAAATAAGTTGAAATAGCAACCCACAAGTCCCTGAAGTGTGGCAGATGAAGGAGGAGTAGCTGCCCTAGCAGCTGCCCTGCATGTTTCTCTCTCTTGTGCACTGTTCAGTACTTAAATGTCTGTATTTGAGAGTTATATGAATATATAACTGAATATATATGAATATATGAACGGCCTTCAGATACACATTTGCAAAAAGTGAACTGACCGTCGTGACTCACCTGTACATTAATGGCATATATATACAACCAGTCAACTCTTTAACTGTCTACCCAGGGCAAAAGAAGGTTTATAGGTCCAGCTTCTTTGAAGCCATCAGGGCTGCAGCTGGAGTGACTTCTGACACCAGAGCAATCCTGATGGCTGGCATGTGGCCACTTTCTCAGCACTCAGAGCACCAAGATGCCTTCTGCTAGAAACCGCCTATGTAAGAAGTTCTTCCAATACCAGCTGTCTTGGCTTTTCCACATTGGGTGAAAGTACTATTTAAAGGAGTTGAAAGCTTTCTACCTAAGCTGAACTTTATGATAAATAGTTTACATTTCAATGCTAACACACAATTAATCTTTCCAAAGCTCCCACCACTGATCGTTGCCAGTATTGAATTTACACATGCAATCAGTCCAGGATTGGCCTGGCAGCCCTGAACTTGTCAGAACTTCTCTTGTAAGGTACCAGATAAACACAGTTCTTATTCCTCTGTTAAGCATCTATTATTAGATTAAGATTTTTAAGGTCAGAAGAGACCCTTTCACCACTGATTTGACTTCTATATAACACAACTCATCAGTCTTCCTAGATTTCATTCCTGCTCTGGCTGGATAATAGTACTTTAACTAAACCATGTCTCATCTATGACCCTTGGACATCAAAAATATTGCTTCCAAGTCATTGATAAAGATATTAAACATTGCAGAGCTGGAAAAAAAAATGAAATACCATAAAACCACAACTATTTTATTATTCCTCACAGAAATATATGTTTTAAACCGCATTTTCTCTAGTAACACAGGAGGCCTGCTTTGTTTTTTCATTGGTCCAGTTTCTTAAAAGGAAAAGTATGAATTCAAGTGTGTTACTGAAGGTAAAAAATAAGAGTCAACCAAAAATCAGTAAACTCACTTTAACATTAGATTAAATTTGTTTTTAATAAGCCCATGTTAATCAGCAATAGTTATTTTACCCTCAGTTCTTGATCAGTCAAACTTTCTGATTTTACACAATTTTTATCTCAGGTTACAGCAACCAGGACCATTGCATTTTAAATAAGAATCTTAACTTTAATCCAGTCTTCCTGGACTTCTCAATTCATCTCAGATATAATTAAAAAGAAAACAGTACTTCCTCCCCACCCAACTCAGCATGGTCCAGAAACCTTTTACTAGTTTTTTTTTAATAGAACTGGCCAAAGCATTATTTGGACATTCTGATTTAAGGATCCTGACAAATTTTTAAAGCTTTTGTTTAACATACTCATTTGCTGTTAATAAAATGGAAAATAAGACTTCTTGCCAAGACAGATAAAACTGACATTTTAAAAATATCTGCCATATTTATACTGACAATCTAATACTTGGACAAGTACCACCATTAAGGTAAAGCATCAGGAACAATAGAAAATCTCATTCTTCCTGTTCATAATTAATATGGATTAAGTTTATTTTCTTCAGTGTCTTTTGCTTTTTTATTGCCTATAAACCCAGTTTTTGAACTTGGTTTCTATTATTGGGTTTTACTGTTTGTTTTTTTCAAACTGCCAGTTTTCACATCCCTGTAAGCCAGGCTGAATTTTAACCAACAGGCTTGCCTCAGCATTGCTTATTTTGTGAGAGATTGGTAACATGTTCTCAGTAGCAAACAGTCATCAGTCACATTTTAATGTTTCAATGTTTTCCCTTGATTCAGCTTGATTATTTCTATCATCCTTAAACCATCCCACTTACAGTGCCCAGAACATGTGTCTCAGGTAGGTCTCCATTAAGTTGTAGTTGTTTGTATGTTGACAACCATTCATTTTTCTTCTGCAGTCTGTTCCTTTAACGATTTCCAGGTGATTAACATATACCCCTATAACATTAGATGAATGCCCAGAATCCAAAGAGCACATCACCTCAGGATTTCCAACAACACTTTCATATCAGTCCTAAGACTAGTGCCTGAGTATGGTTTACTTGGATTGAAATCCCACCTGAGAAGCACCATCCTCACACCTGAAAAATGCATGGCTACTGGGTGAGGCATAACTTTTAGTGAGATTGTCACGATCTGTAGTAAATAACTAATAGTACTCCAAATAATGTTTTAAATGCTTTGGATAAAAATGTCCTATCAGCAATTACGTGCCTCCAATTTGTCAATGACTTACGAAACAGGCATATTATTTTTTGGCAGTGGTCAACACCACTTCTTTTGCCTGCTCAGTCCCACACTGATTACATGGAGTAATTTACTAGTTTGATCATGCAAGTCTTTCTGCTAGGTCAACTTTTACTCATAAGTAAGCAGTTTCCATTTCTCTTGCTTATTATCTAGGCAATTGTATAAAAATGCTTTATTTGCCTCTCTTCTCTTTCCTTGGTTTTATGAGCAGCAGGATAATACCCCAGCTAAAAATACCTCTGCTGAAACTAACAGTAATAAGGCTTTTAATAATCATCAGAAATTGAGTGAGTTGCTCCTCAGAGTTACTGTTTTGGGTCCTGTACACAACAAAACAATACAGGATAAGAATTTGTGAAGTTTTTCTTGCAATCTGCTTTAGAGTAAGATTTAATCTTTCTAGAGAATTTGCAGGTTGTGCACAAAAGCATTATAGTTGCCAAAAATACATATTTTAAAACTTATTTTAAAGCACTGAGGCCCCCACAGAAAGGGAAAAGGGACTAATCTAAATGGAAAACATCTGCACATTTCAAAAAACATGTTCAGCATAATTATTATTTATATGGGCTCCAGTTATGAGAGTGATTTCTATTGTGTCTTACTATGGAAAATCCTGGCTAGAGTAAGAAAACACAGCATAAAAATACAGTTATTTGTCCAAGAGGTTTAGATTTTAAGATAAGGAATTGCAGTGCAATTCCACAGCAGCTTGACCTAATATAACCAGCTTAGCCAGCAAAATGTGATTGCTTTTCAGTCATTTCAGTTCTCTGCAGTGGCTCACCACCTGGTCACACAAACACCAGCGTCAGGGAGGGAACAGGGATGTGCTGCTGGGGGAGGAGGGTGTTAGAGGGAAGAAATTAAGGGAGCTGGTGCTCCAGGACCCCTGACTTTGACTACAGTAGCCAGGGAACTGCACTCAAGCTCCAATTAATTAATATCACCAGGCCCTTGCAGTCTCATCAGACAAGGCGTACACCAATAGAGTCCCACCTGTTCATAGTCCTACAGTAGAATTCAGAGGTCTCACTCCCAGTTACAGCTGTTAGATAAATGCTTAAACATCTGAGCAACCAGTCCCCACTGGAAAAAGCCACCAAACATCTACATTTTGAAGTGTAGGCTAGCACAACCCTGAAAAAGCAATTGTGCTGCCTCTAGAGTTGACCACAACACAACCAAGATTCACAGCCTTGATTTCTCTCATGCTGCTGACTTCTCCTCACCCCTGCAAAAACCCAAATGAGCATAAACAGCACTGACCCATAAGCTAATATAATTCCTTGCATCTGCTACAGCACTGGAAGAAAACAATAAAAATAACTCTTTACCCAACCTCCCATTGATTCAAACCTAGTTTAAGGTCTCTTGTACCAGTAAATTTAGCTGAGGATTTTAGACTGTCGGGCAGCGTGTGCATGTCTGAGCTTGATACACACCTGGGCAGGAACGAGAAGCACCCCGACAGAAGCAGTCCTGTCCTACGCCACTAACCACCGTGCTGGCTGGGGACTAAAACACGCTCAGCCTCTCATTGCGCTGTATGACTAAACTGAAGCAGTTCATAATCTGTCCTAAAATAAGAAGCCATATTCCAAAGTGAAACAACAAAAGGCATCCAGAGCATCAACAAACCCCAGCTCACATAATTTTTATGCATCTTGTAACACTTTAGGTTTGCCACTCTTTCATACGCATTGAACTCATTGTTTAGTCACAAGAACAACAACATGAAAGTTTAGCTACTAGTATGGGTATGCTCTTTTTCATATTTGTGTATATATATAATGTTTGATATATTTCAAGAAAATAATATGCTGTGAAAAATTAAAAGTGACAGGGAAACTCAGGCATAAAAGCAAAACATAAAGACTACTGCAGTATCAGAAGTAGCTGATGTAATTAAGGGTCTAGAAAAATTCAATAATAATTAGATAACCAGCTCAGCTGCTCAAACCAGGAATAAAAACATTTTACAGCTAATGAGACTTGTATGTGATTTGATATGGCTATGTGCTACACTGTTCAGATACACCTCACACATAAGTCTGTCCACTTTCAGAAGGGGGTTCTTGGGGGATAGAGAGAGAGGGTAGCAGACTGTTATTTCTCAGTTCAGTAATGCTTTCATGATGTATTGTCTAAATTATCCTAGCGGGGCAGGGGTGGAGGTGTGTGTATAAAGCTGAAGATGCACACACCCAACTCAACAATCTAGAAGTCCTAGCTAAATTTACTGGTACAGGAATGCTTTATTTCGCTATAATACACATAAATCTCTGATACATTTATCATGCATAATGTTTAACACTTGCGTCATTTATAGTATAACATGTGTTTACTTCTGCTAAGGTATAATGATATAACTGGTGATATTTAATTTGACATAATTCAGAGACACTAATTCAAGTATTCTTTCAGAAAAAAAAGAAGGAAGAACAGGGGCCAAATAACTAGTAATCCCAGGAGCCCTGGAAATAACAAAGCCAGTTTTCAACAACTTTAAATCTCTGCACTTCACACAAATGGGAAGCCAAGTTAAAGAGGGTAAGGTCCACTTACTTGAAGCACTAGGACCTCATTTTGGGGAAATTCATAGCATTACAGTGCTTTCTATAGCTAAAGTCAATGTACAACTGAAGTATGTAGACATGCATTCCCAGCACAGATCAGGCTATAGCTTCAAGCTGTTCACCAAAACGAAGGGCACAGTCAGAATTCACATCTGAAATCACTGCAGAGGAATTCTGCAGCAGAAGCGGAGAAAGAATGCTGCCTTAAATTGTATTTTTAACTCTATCATCCCCCTCTTCTTGAGATCTAATTTCCCATACCGCTTTTTAACATGTACAATGTATGTAGCACATTTTCACAGACAACAGCATCCTTAATTACTTAAGCCTTACAAAACAGTCTACACTGTGCATTAGGATGATTATATCTACACTGTGTATTAGGATGAGACTTTTTCCATAGGACTTTTTAGTTTGCATGTAATCAAAGCAGTATCATAACAAAGAAAAACAACTTTTTACAATTCAACTTTTATAAAGTTCCCTTCAAACAGCTAATACTTCCTACACCTCAGAAAAGGATTTACCTCATTATCTGTTCCCACATCTAACATCACTGGTAGACACTCATGAGGTTTTACTCCTCCACATGCCGTATAAAGTGCCAGTTTACCAACTGGAATGCCCATTCCATAACAGCCAAGGTCTCCAAGACCAAGAATACGTTCTCCATCTGTCACCACAATAGCCTGGGAGGAAGAAATAGAAGAACTGTAATAATCACTTTTTTGGTTGCATGTACTAAGTATTCCATTATCTTCTTACCATCATTTTTTAATTTTCATGTAAAAATTCTAACAGGTGCAAACAAATCAATAGTTCAACAAAGGCCCAGAATTGTTTTATTGTATTTCACTGTGGTTTTGTTATGCTATTTTCGACTCTTGCTTCACTGTAAATGGGACTTTCATATAAAACTTTTAAGAATACACAACAGAGGTATTTAGTATTATATTACAAGGGAATTGGCATTGTTCCCTCTTACGTTTTTCTGTCAAGAGTAGGAAAACAGAATAGGAAGGGAAAGGAAGTTATCCACAAAAAAAGAAGAACCCAGGACTCCTGGGTTTTGTCATGGCTATTTTCAGCAGAACCAGAGCCAGCTGCTCCTTCCAGCCTTTGACAGGGCTGTCTACAGCCACCTGGTTCTTACCCTTCAAAGATGTATTTCTTCTTCCCTTGAGCAAATAATACATATGAGGAAGTATGTGTTTTCATCGATAGAAATACAGGAAGTCAGTAAACCCCACAAAACTGTCTGCGCTAAAAAGGACAATTTTTCATAGTAAAGGACAGAAGTGCTCAGTATGGCAAGCAGCTGACAACACAATAATTTCCTTGTCATACTCCGTGACAAGCCATTTTAGTTGGAAATTTAGTATTTTTTATGAGAGAGCTCATCAGGTATCATATGTGGAGAACTATTAACCCAAACACTAGAACAGGTTGCCAAGAGATCTTGTGGAGCCTCCACCCTTGGAGATACTCAAAACGCACAGGCTGGACATGGCCCTGAGTAACCTGCCCTGGCTGACCCTGCTTGAGCAGGAGCATGGACGAGATGATCTCCAGAGTTGCCTTCCTACCTCTACCACTCTCTGATTCCCTGAAATGAAGGAAAAGCTTTCAGGGGTTTTTGAAGCATAATATTCATTGTAATTGGCCAATTAATCAGTAAAGAATGCCTACAGCTAAACAAGTAAGGGTCTAAAAGCCTGAAACTTTGGCTGTAACAGCACTGTTTCTATTTAAAAAATGAGGTAAGAAATCACTGAAATCTAATTGATAAAAAGCTTATAAAAATATCTTAACCAAGTCACCCTGGGTGCAAACCAGGGTCAGCTGAACTTGTCATGCAACTGAAACTGAACTTACCTTGATGATATTTTCTGGCCAGGATTTAAGCATTGTAGCGATGTGTCCCCGGTCATGGATAGTAATAAAAAGACCTCTGCAAATAAAAAAAAATACTTTTCATATAAACAGGCAATTAAATACTTCAGTATAAATCAATCAAATAATAAATTAACTCTATGCAAATGTGTTTCCAACATACATAGATTCAGTTCAATAATAAGCGCTCAATTTTCTACGAATGAGTAAGTTAAATGTCTGCATTTAGTAGAAGTCAGAGAAAATGTAACTCAGTAAAGCTTCACTGAGCAGTGAGGACCTGCAGGAGTCATTTCTGAAAATTGCTAAGTTTGATTTTAAAGCTCACTGAGCACTTGATCTGTTTAAATGTGTTTGTTAATTGTCCCAGACCACAAAACGTGTACATCATATGACAACGATCACTGCCCCAGCAGTCCTAACTTTTACAGAGAATAGGCCAACGTTTTAATCTATGAACAAAACCTGAAATAAGCCATATATTACCATTATATAAAATAATTCAAGAGCATTCAGTTATGTGTTAAGAAAACAGTCTGCCTATTTAGATTGCCCCTTTGACACCTACAAAAGTGGAAAATTATCTTCTCTGTATGAAAATCTCCTTGATTTGAAAGCATGTAGCACATACTACAGTGCTAAGCATACCAAATTTTTACTTTGAAGAGTGTCCGTAAATTGGCCTTCAGTTCCACCAATACAGAAAAGTATAAAACAAAATGACAGAAAAGTTTAATTCTCATTTCATTTTTTATTTATTATAGAAGCAAAATCAACATAATATCTTATCCTACTCTTCATTTTACTCGACATGCAGCTATACATCCAGGCCCACTCAGACTTAATTTAATTCCATTTCTTATCTACTTTTCCCATGTGAGACAATGGAAAAAAATTCTCCCACTAAAGTCAATCTCTCAAAAACCATGAAGAAAACATCAATGAAGAAGTACATGCCAAAGATGCCATCTTGTAATTAAATTTTGCACTAGTAAGTATAAGGACTTGTCTTCTGGAATTATTCTAAAGCATTTCATCTACCTATTATAAAAATTATAAAGTAAAAATTAGACAAGACTACTGAAAAATAATTTAAATCTAAGTCTACTACAATATCTCCATATTAATAGAAGTGGGTGCATGCCCATGTGGGTCTAAATAAAACTAATAACTCAGGGAAATGCTTGTCTGATATGACTGCAAGTATTCCAAGTCAAGCAAAAAATTTCCTGCAGTGTTAAAAAGTATATTAGTCAAGACACCAAAATGAGTCCAAAAATTGTAATTCATTTCATATGTTTATATATTTCATACATATTAGATTATATATATTTATATATATAAATTACCCTGTGATTTATATTTTCATATTGCATTTTATATTTAATTTCCTATTTAAGTGTCTTCAGCCCCTCTTTGATGTCAAAAATATACAATTGAAACTGTTTATTATTTTGGACAAAAGGCAGTGTAAGACACATTGCAATTAACCAAAGTATTTCTTAATCTTAAAGCTGATTCAGAAACAGAAACTACAACATCGAGTAGCTAATTAGCTAAAAACCGTCATGTTCTGAAAGAAAAATATATATGCACCGTATAAAGGAAAAAAAAAATCAGCCATTTCTTGTTAGATATTTTTAACTGTTTAAATTTCATTTTTTGCATTTCCCCCTAGAACTGGGGGAAATCCCAGTTCTGGCATTCCCAATTAATTCCCCTTCTGCTTCCATTCCCTACGCTCAGAACAAATGCACCAGGCTAGGTGATGACGTCTATTGGTTGTTTTTTAATAAGTAACGCCTGTCAGCGGATGAATTCCTCCACTCCAGTGGAAGCGACAGTCCTCGGGGGTGGGAGGGTTAATATTTACAGCACTTTTCAGAAGTTGTGGTACTTACAGCCTACAAGTATATTTCTATTTGTGACCCAGCTACCTGAAAAAAGATGTCCCTAACAGCGAAACACTGTGAAGAAGCAATGCAAAATACATGCTGATGCTTCCCTTCTGATGTATTGTATAGTGAGTAATTTTATAAAACACTGTGTAAACTCTTAAGTCATAAAATACAGTTATCAAAGTCGCTAGCGTCAGAGACAGTTAATCGTGAGAACTGAGCGTGCGAAAGAAAATGAAGAGTGCAGGAGGAAAGCCATCTAGAGGCATCACCCCTCTCCTTCTCCCCGCCCTCCAATTTACACCAACCTAATAGATTCGTGTTAAATGAAGCAAGATTTTGTATTGATTTTCTAAAGAGCCGGAGCCCAGCCCAGTGTGGTTAAATGACCTCTTCCTTGCAAGCTAGGGAGAGAGGTCTCCATGGAATAAATTCCCTGACAGAGGAAAATAAAGGCAGGGTGGCTGCTCCAGAAGGAATTTTGTTAGAACATTTGTTAGGACCTTTGAATAAGTATTGAGAGCGTATTTCAGAAATCTGTCCAAGCAGGATCACATTCAAACAACAATGGAAAATAGGGGCTGAAGTGTAAACAGAGTCATGTCGAAAGCATTTCACTCCCCTCCTTCTCCTCTTCCCTCCATTCTTTCTGCAGATTAGTAAAACGTTTCTGGACACACTGTCCTGACTGAGAAGATACCCCTGGATTTAAGGGCACAGAATAAGAGATAAGAATCTTTTATTCTTTTCTCTGGGTCTGTTTCCCTCATCTTTCATTTCGCTAGTTAAAGCACTTTTCTCCTTTAAGGTGTCCTCTGCAAGAAGCTACACCAGGTTGCAAGAGGTACCCCAGCTTGCAATGGTGTCTGCCACAAGAATATTCAACCTAAATGATTGGAATTGAACCTGCTAGCAATTCTACCTGCAGGCAACTACCAAAAAAGTTGTACTACATATTTTTTCTTTTCCATGAGGTCATGCTATGTCGAGAAAAACCATCAACTGCACAAGGTTATTGCAAATAGGATAGGGTTACACAAGTTGACAAAGTAGCCAAATAGTTGGCTATTGGCTAGCAGACATTATAGTTATTTTTTTGGCACAGCCATGAGAAGAATCAAGAAAGGAGCAAGCTACACAATTTAAATTTGATTAAATTATATACATATTTCAGTCCAGAAATAAGACAGAATTATTCATTTGAGTATAATGTTAATAATAATAAGTACTGTCATGTCAGTGATGCACACCCCACTCTGCCAGATGCAGAGCAAGCGACAGCCCGTGTGATGCATGCCCGTCTGACACAGCACTTCAGGATGGGGCTGCTACAGCAGATGGACAAACAACACATTTCAGGACACGGAGAAAGAAGCAAGATACAGAAAAAAATGCTTAAAGATAAGGTTTTGTAAAATAAAAGATGATGAAAAATACGCTGCTTGTTTTTCAGCATGCACCTATTCACATATCTAACAAGAAAAGCATCTCACGGGGATGTAAGCTTAAGTTCTCCTGTACACACTTTCAGAGCAGCCCAGGCTGGCAAGCTCACTGTAAAAGCAAGTATAGATTTTACAACACAGTTTGGTCCTTCCTATTGGAACCAACATCTCGGTTACAGATATTACCTTTTCTTGCAAGGCAGCAAATTGAGACCTGCTGAGGCTTAAAAGGCCCATCAGCAAAACCGTGACTTAAAAGTGACTTGAAGCTTGCAGCAGCAGATTAGTCTTCAAACTAATGTGTTCATTTTGAACCTGGCACAGTGCAGATCTACGTGGAACTTGTCTGAGCGCATATGGAGAACGGCTCACCTTCAGTCACTTTGGCCCCAGTTAGACCTCAGTTCAGCACTGGTGTATACCAGTCTAGCCAAAGGGATCACCTCTACTCATGCCCACCTCAGATAGCCAGACAATACGTGAAACTACAGCGGAGGAATAATTACGCAAAGAAGTAACTATTCCTCCTTTCTTCTTGTCACATCACCAGTAAGACCAGAGCCCTGAAGAGTGAGGGGGGAAACCACAACAGGGCGCTGGGATCCACTCATCAAAGGGGTCACTGAGCTCACTACACTGTAGCAGATTTTACCAGCTACGTGGAGGTCGTTCTACATCACATAATTTGGCTCTGCTTTATTAGAACTCTTATCTACGAGAACAAAGTAAACAGAATTAAATGGAGTATTTGTTTATTATGCTTCAAGGAAATAATGATTTGTCTATTTTCTATTAAAGAACAGTTTAGAAAAAATGTGTCATAGTAACAGAACAATCCTTTCTTTCCTCTTCTTACAATAACAGAGGCACTCTAACATGTCTCTGAAAATGCCAAACATTTTTTAATGAAAAAAAGTTCAAAATTTTCTCACAACCCTACATGTTCAAAACTGTTATTTGAATTATGAACTGTACACAGAATTATAATAGAGGTGACTTCACTTCCCCAGGCAGCCTAAATCAACAAACTTAAAAATAATAATAATAAAAAATCTCAGGGACCAGCTTCAGTTTACTTCTGAGCCTGGACTTTCCCAAACTTCATGCACTTTGCAAGAAAGAGGTAAACTACTTCCCTAGTCCCTGCTGAAATTCCCTCCTATTTTTGCTAAAATTATAAAAAGCAGTACAATACAAACATTGTACTTGAAACTAAGAGTACCGATATCCCCCAAAATAACAGCCTGCTCTTTTTCACCAAGAAATAACAACATTTCTCATTGTAACTGTTCAATATGGTCTCCTGTCATCATATAAAATGTACTCAAACTTTTAATTACGTCTTACCTTACCAGGTTCCTTTTCATAGTAACATTTGTTCCAAGACCTCTGAGGCCTAATAAATAAAACTGATGTGCTGATTTAAGAAATGCAGCTGTTCACAGATTTATTTATTTTTTCACCTTTCCCTCTGTACAGGATGAATTTCATTACTTTTCAATGCACAGGTATTTCTTTCAATAAATAAAATAGTTGATGCTGAAATTGCAGCTGCTACTGACCTTCATCCTGAATTCATTAGTATTAAAGAAGCCTGTGCTTTACATTTTCTAGATGTTGCATACTCAAACCGTATTTAAACAGAAAACTTTGTAAGAAGCAAAACAAAGATTAAATCAAAAACCAACATCAAAAATGGGACAGCAGCGTTAAGAGAACAGGATGTACTGTTGACACCTCTGAAAGCCTAGAGGTGTACATGAGTAAGATATAGTTCATAAAACAGATAAGTACTAGCAGCATACGAAAGACAATGGAGAATAAGATATTAACCGAGAAAAAACAGAAAAGTTTATAAATATTACGTGTTAATTCATGCTTGGCAGATGGTTTCCTAAATGATTGATTATAAATAGTTATTTTTTAGAAGAAAGTGACTTCAAGTGTTCTGGAAGACAGATGCTAACATCCACCAACTCCAGTTAGCTATAATTAAAAGAACAATGGAAGCTTCATTATAAATTTTTATAGTGACTCAAAAGCCCAATTTGGCACAGGAGTGTAACAAAATAATCAAAATAGAGAAAAATACAGTGTTCATAATCACTGTAAATGGGAAATGCTAATGTTGAAGGGTCTGAACAGTCAATCTTCAGCTATAGGAGCAAACCAGCATTTAGTCGTATTTCAAGACTCCCTTCTAAAAAACGCTGTTTCATGGCACTCTTTATCCAGTGTCAGCAGCCTGTGACTCTTGACTCTTTCTCGTGCCCAAGTCCATAGAAGCTGCTTATCAATCCCTGTTAGCAAGTGCAGTGCTTTAACAGTTACTACAGTTAAAAATAACATCTACATACCAGAGACAAGTTCGGGGCACTCACAGAATGGTACAGTCTACAATGTGAATTAACCTTAAGAGCAGGAAAGTGGTGAAACTAACCTAAAAGACAGCAGCTGTAAGCCTGGCATTTGAAAATATAAGCTTGGGGGAATAAGGTTTCAGAAAAGAAAGGACAGGGTTTGGAGGAGTAAAAGGCACATAACCACAGTGCACAAAGATTCGGATGCTGTGGGATTTTTAAGTATAGATGTTCAAACATTATTTTAACATAAATAATAATGATGACGATAATAACAACAAAAATGTTTAAAAAAAGACAACTGGGGTAGGTAGCTGCTTAAGATTATCCTTTTTTCTGGTGCAAGCCTCAGCAAGCTGCAGCGCTCCAGATGCTGCACATCCAAGGACAAAACTAAATACAGTATCCGCACTATGCTCAGGCCTGCCCAAGAGCTTCGACTAGAGCCATGGCTCTGCCTTGTCTCTTTGATGAGAGACACTGGGCCTCAAAGAGCCCCATCCAGGTAGCACTATAGACAGAAGAACTGGCCCAGACAACCCCACATGGGTTGCAGGAACTTCCAAATGGATTCCTTTTGCTTACACCTTGTGTTTTCCTTCCAGCAATCTTAGTTGGCGAAATGTCACAACCCAGTTGGACTGGGTCCACTTTCAAATACAGCCAGGGCTGCCCAGAGACCCGACTTCAGGTCTCAGCACATCCCCTCTGCCACCCCATGTGGGATTAGGGAAGTGGGGAACCAGGGGCTGCTGTTCAGTAACTTGCAACATAGCGAGCCATAACACTCCTGATCCATCTCCGGGCAGGGGACAGATCACACAGACATTGCCCCATCTGCCTTTCTGCATCTGAAACAGGCTCCAGAGCTTGCATACAGTGTACATTTTATAAATTGTAACACAACAGAGAACGTGAGAGTTAGAAAGGGTCAAGCTGCCTATAGCAGTACAGAGCGAAGAGAAATGAAGAACGAAAAGAGAACATGGGCAGCACGCTGTCCTGTTACTTTTCTCCACCAAGTCTGGACTCTCCCAGCCCTTCAAGAGCCTGATTCTTGCTACCAAAGCGTGGAATCTCTACATTGCTACTTTGAGTGTATACAGACTTTTGCAAAAGGAACCTTTTTTCCTTGAAACATCCTGCTTTCACTTTGCCATAATGCCAATCGTGTAAACTCAGGCTCCAGAACTGGGCAAAGAAGTCAGACCTTTGTACAATAAAACAGCCCAATGAAGTAATTCCTCAACTGCTCTCATTCAACACAAGAAACATTACATTGTTAAAATAATCTGAGTAAAACATTACAAGCCTTACACAGCAAAACTTTAAAACCAATTTTATGTGGTACATAAAGCAATTATAGCTTGTCACTTCGCTAATAATCCAAAAGTCTCTACTTCATTTTGGAAACCATAACGTGCACCTCAAACTATTTCGAATTAAGATTCAGAATACTTCATAGTAAAAGCAACACTTCATGGACTTTGTCATTGCAGACTTTTTGCATCAATTTTATAAAATACTCATTATTGTATATCTAGATAACACTTTTTTCTATTAGCGCCTCACCTCCTTTAGTTACAAAAGCAAACAGCGCAGCATTTCGTGATCTAAATATTCAGACTAATGATTCATCCTTTTCATAGAGCAGAGTAGATCAAATCATACCTTCTTTATATACATTTGTTAAAACATGCATTTGTTGATTTAACTATATTCCTAAAGTATCATTCATCTAGACAATCACCTTTTATGTATTGTTGCTTAACCACATAACAGCGATTCAATGGAATGTGTTTGTTTGAAAAGGAAAAGGCAGACTTTGAGAAATACTGTGTTTTAAGAGCCAAAACTGTTTTGCTCCAGAATTCTTCTGACATTTGCTCAATAAATAACTTAATTACTTACACTCTAATAGACACAAATAGAACTATTTGAAGACTGTGAATGAGAGAATAGTTTATCAGAGCGAGACCCATTCATTTTTAAGACAAAAAATAACCCACTGTTCTGCTTCAATAGCTATCAAGCTTGTATTATTTTATGCTAATATTAACTGCGTGAAGAACCATCAACAAACATCATTAACCATGTATCTACTAGGAATCTTGCAATACTAATGATGTTTTTAAAATTTAAAAAAAAAAAAATTTAAACATTATTTAAAATGTGAAGTACTCAAATAAGTGAGATCACTGTCCTTCTATTTACTTCAACAACTTCTGCTGCCCCTGCTCATTGGAACATGGAAAATTTCCAGTATTTAGACAATAGCATCCTGTAAGCCAGTTTTCGTTGACCTTTAAATCACCATCATTTGCTCTCAATAACGATTAACAAGGACAAAAGTGAAGACTTATTCTTCTTACAGCATATCCTACTCAACTTCCACTTTAATAAAGAAGTCACTTCTGAAAAGAGACACTATCTTCCATTTGTAAAGCTGACCTTATCTGCTGAAAAGAAACTAAGGAAACCACTCAATTCATGTCACTGTGATAGAGCAGTTCCTAACGCAAGGAGCTGCAGCGCTAAGAGATTACAACTCCGAAGGCCGGCAGGCTGATGTGAAAGCGTCCAGGTTGAACTTGGCATACAAGATCGCCAGCGAGCACCCCAGCACAGAGCAGAGCTGTTTCACCCAGGCTTGAGCTGTCTGCATACAGCATTCAGCAACATCTCTGAGACCCACATCCTGAGGGCACAGAGATCACAGCGTCATCGAGGTTGGCTAGGACCACTGGAGATCACCCAGTCCAAGCCCCCTTCCCAAGCAGGGTCAGCTAGAGCAGTTATTTTGCCTTGGCTTCCTCGGAGGTAAAAATTTGGTATGGACCATGAATTTTCCCTAGTTTTTACTAAGGAGTGTTAGCAGTAAAAAGAAAGTAGCTGTTCTAGCGGAGTTTGCTGTTCCTAAGATCAAATGCTGTTTAGCTGGTGCTCCGCTCCAAACATACACAGAAACCTGTTCTTGCTTTCAGTGGAAATCGTATCAGCAGATAGCGATTGAAAATAAGTCTCCAGTATTTTAGGACATAAAGGTGGGCATAACACTCTGAAAAAGTAAAGATCTCAATTTACCACCTGCACATTTTAAGATAAACTCAAACTATCTAATCTTAGGACAAACCCAAACAAGCTTTCACATCACAAGCATTACTTTGAGTGAGAGAAGTAACAAAGAGATAGCAAAGAAGTTATTGTAGCCATTTTTAAATCCTTACAAAATGAACATTTTCTTCCTTAGAAACTTTTACTTTTAATAGAATTGAATATAGGTATAGCATGAGTATTGTTCCCTACAATTACTAAAATAGTAGAAGAGATTAAAAATAATGCAATTTGAGTTGAAAAGCAAGCAATTATTCAGCCTCAGTTATTTCATAGACTATTCTCCTATTGTTCACAGAAAGTACATTCAAATAATTTTCTGCTTCAACTTTAGTTTTAATATTTGACTCAGACATCCTATTCAAACAGGAAAAAAATTATGGGCTTGAGTTTATTGCCTGCTAGAGCATACAGCATCTTCCTCAGGATCTCACAGTGAATCAGTGATCTCTCAGAGCACCATCTGAAGGAGAAACATGAAGTCTTGCTAAGGCAAGATAATCCATATGACTGGATTCTCATATATCCAGATTGTTTTTAATATTCCTGCAAGTTATTTGTTGCAGTGATTAATATGGCTGGTTTACGTGTGCCTCAACTCACCATTATACAGGGGAAGGGCAAGGGCAGCACAGAGAGACCTGCAGGAAAGGTAACTCCCGAGAGAGCAGCAGCAGGAGGCACAGAGGGTACCTGCACTGGTATTCAAAAACCACTTGGCTCTGAAATCAAGTGTCATTTTAAACAGATGAGTCCATCAATGCCAACCAAACTGCCTGAAGGGCAGTGCTGATTGCAGGATCAGGTGCCAGGAAGACAGTGAGAAGATCCCAGCAAAGTCCATATGCATCCACCTCCTCTTTTGTCCCTGTCCTGTTTTGGGCCTGCAACCTTCCTCATGCAAGACCCCGGGCTCAGCCTTCCTGCAGCTGAACCACTGCTGAATGGCCTGGAAACCTAAAGTATTGGAAAATGGGATTCTGAGGAGAGAGAAGGGAGTTCCCACCAGATGTTATTTTGTTCGGCTTCCCATGCCCCAAGAGTGCAAGCCCCGGCACACCGGGGCATTCTCGCCCATTTCGAAGGATGCGAGGGTGTACACATCCACATCCACCCTCCTTCCTCATGCTTTCATCCAGCTGCTGACCTGCTTCTACATTACCCATATCTTAGCCATAAGAAAATATGAATTTTCAGTTTATTGTGATAAATAATGGGAAATTTGAGCAAGATGTATAGCATGAAGCTTTCAGGTAGCTATTTGCACGAAGAAATAGCATTTTAAAGCAAAACATTTGTTATAAAAAGGCACGAAAATTAATTTTCAAATAAACACTGTGTTGTGTTGACTATAACCATTTTCTTTCTACTGTAATCAGCAACGTGGAGAGAACAGCCATAGTTTATTTCTGATCTTAAACCAAAGGTGTCCACCTCTTAAAATGGCACTTAAATGGCATTTGTTAAATATTCACTAACTAAAAAAAACTATTCCACTTGTGCATGAAAATTTATTCTGTTGTTCTGCCCTCACAACCAACAAGCTGGGCTTTGATGGCCACCAGGAAAACCAAGAAGCTTTAACAGCAGATGGGGAATGTCAGGCCCGAGTTAGTGCTTTACAGTAACACAAAGTTTCTCTGCTAACAAGGAATCCTATCACAGAACTGACTTCTCAGGTTAGCAATTTCTTTTTCACCATATGAAGAGAAAAGATTATTGTTTATAAATTCACATGCAAAATGTATAAATCATCGTCTAGTGACAACGTGACTAGTTTTTCATTAAACTTAAATTCCAATTATTTGGAATATCACGTTACTCTCACCATAAGAAGCTAGTCATTATGATTTTTTTAATTGGTATTTTGTTCATTTCCCTTTTGTTCTTATTTTAGTGGTTGGGATCATTGAATAGCTTGATAACATCATTTGACAAATTTCTTACGAAACTTGAAAACTGAAGTAGCTTTAACAATAATGTTTTAATTAGGCTACACAGATCCATAAAAACTTTCTAAAAAACAGAACTAAGCCTGACTACATTCCAAACCAAAGTGTTTAACTTATTGAGACACTCTTCTTTAAAAAGCGTATAATAACAGAAATCTCCTACATTAGAGTCTTACTTAAAATCTGAATAATTTTTAAACACAGATCTTAAGCTAAAATGTTTTAGAAAACTCAGTGGAATGTTACAAGAACTGGTCAAAATATAGATCAATTTAGTTTGAACTCCAGAAAAGTGCTGTGGTAGTAGGTCCTTGGCATAAGAAGGGATCAGCTGTATATCCATCCCACACACAGTTTTTACTGTTTTCTTTTGGCTTCTCGATTTTAACCAATTTGTTACCATTACTGTACCTATAGCAAAGCTACAACAATTTCCATCATTTTAGACCCATATTTTCCATTTTCAAAAATACAAGTAGAAAAATGCAAACAACCTGATCAGCAGCACTATTTCTGCTCTTATTTCCTGTTAAATTTACAACATGCATGAATGTATGAGACAGACAAAATTTTTAGGACTGTGTCCAACAACAGTTTTTAATATGGGAAAAAAGCTGCATGTCCAGCTCTATCTCAGACAGAGAAACCGAGAGGCATACATGATTATTTTTAAGACTCTGTTATCTGATGTTAACAAAGTTCCAACATACCAGTCCTTTTCTGAAATTCACTCATGGAAAAAGTGAGTATTAAAATTTTACCAGCAAAACCCAGGAAAGGTATATTTATATTGTCTATATAATGTGTATTTAATTATATGGAATTGAATTTATTTAAGAACAAACTAGTGATTTTCTGACTCAATTAAAAATTAGTAGAAGCCTTTATCGTAAAATTTGAGAAAAAAATTATACTAGATGGAACCCCAAGGTAACATTTTAAGCATTAAACATCTGGAATGTATCTGGCCCACTGTCATAAAAATTAACTTCAACCTTTAGAGGGAAATGGTCTTCTACTTTCCCTCCTTTTTATATAAATTCAGTCATGACCACATGTAAAGTTTTCATTTTATAAAGTCAGTATCAACATTTTGGGGAAAAATGCAGCATGTAATGATATTGGCTAACACAAGCGGCTAATATTACTGCTAGCCTTTACTATATACCTACATGAAACAAAGCAGCACAGGATATGGAATGGACGTAGCAAGAAGTCATGGAAGCAGTCTTATGGGGTGATGGAGGTATTCAAAAAGCATCACCTACCAGTCACAGTAGAAGTGTTTCTAAAATGTTATTTGTGAGCTTCCTACCTGTTCAAGGGACTCAGAGGCTCAAGTCAAAAAGAGGCACAAGCTTTTCTGAAGACATTGCCATTGAAAGTCTATAGGCCATACATTCAGTCATCTTTCAAAGATAACAGTTTCACTGTAAAGCTTGAATGCAATGTACCAACCACTCATCAAATGACTGAGGTTATGACCATCCTCAAGAAGAATCTCATTTCAGTGCATTCACTGGAGTATTTTTATATTGTATGTGAAGTGGCAAACTGAAAATAGAAATAGGTACATTGCTTGCAGCAAACAGAAATAGGGCAGAATTGAAATCCTTTTGGATATGCTATTTACTTGAGAATCACAAGTCCCCCATGCTTGTATTCTAGTTATTTGTGAATAAACCATTAATTAATTAATTGAACAGAAAGCAAACTGTGTTCTGTGTTTTCGTTTTCAGAAGCAAACATCTACATATCTTGTTTAAGGAGCTCATTCTAGATGGCTAAGGAAAACTCTCAAAGACATACTGTTGCCTAAAACAGGAGCATGAACAACCTGCCATACAGTGCAGCAAACCTGTACATTTGTATGTGCTTACAATAAATCTAAAGAAAAACTCCAGGAGAAAAGCTAAAACAAACAAAAAAATACCCTCTAATATAAGAAAGCTGCCATAATATGGTGAACTTCTGTAAATGGAAATGTGCTGCTGTGTCTCTGTAAGCTACATTAGAGCTTCATCTCAGCAACAGTAAGCTGTTCGCTTAGATGGAACGCTCCTCCAAAGCAGAACTGACTTGCAATGCCACCACTTAACTCAGAGAGCGGTGGTCAGGATGGCAGACACCTCATTAACCTTTCTCCACCCAACAGCAAATTACACTATGTTAATGCTACTCTATGATAGATTTGGTAAAGTTGTTATGACCTGGTCTTTTTATGTTTAAGTTTATTATAATTCACACTGCTGACACTTTTTATTGAACAGCACGCATAAGAAAACAGTTGTATAAAGTCATAAAATTTTGCTAAAAAGGATGAAAATGCCATGCAAGAAATAAGAGCGTTCATTTCTATCCCAAAACTTTTGTCTCTTGCCTTCTCCAGAAGCCTCATATCAACAGAGGCATATGGCTGTCTCAAAAGCAGTGTGTAAAAATTTCCCAGACTAAAAGCATCTAGCAATAGAGAAACACAAGAGAGATTAAAACACACAATCATCCCATTGTTATGCTCTTGAAGGCTGAAAACCTTTATGCCTTCTCTTCACTTTAAATTTTCCTTTTTAATACCTGACTATTTATCTTATTTATTTAGAAAGCTTCTAATCAGAGACAGAAAATGCTGATGTTAGAATATCCAAGCTACTGCAAAGTTAGAGTGATTTTGCTGGGGTTTTTCCTTCCTCTTTCAGACTTCATTAAATACAGTCAGAGCAATAACTGTTGTTTTTTTTTTTTTTAAAAAAGCTACTATATCTTGTACTGGAAATGCAACGAGATAATGTTGGACTGCTGAGTAATGAAAGTATTTTGAACAGAGAAGCTGCTGAATGTGTAAGCAGGGGATTTGGGTGGTGCTGAAGGACGTGCAACAAATGTACAGAAAACGAGAGCTGGAGAAATTCCATTGTAAGCACACTCCTAAATGAAAACATCCTCTGGACATGGGCTGGGATATATACAGAATGAGCTAATAAAGCATTGTAATGTTTCTAAGTCACTGGTGTCTCATCTGAAATACTACTGGCACCTTGTTTTGCAACATTGGGAGATAGCAATGGGAATTACTAGGGACATGGAAAAAACTATCTGCGTAGAGGCTGAGAGCAGGATTCTTCTATCTCTAAGAAGATCTCAATATAAAAAAAACCCACACTAAATGCTTATCAATCACCTGTAATAGTTCACCGCAACATGCTCATGGTGCCTACGGATACATCTCTACTGCTGGTGATACCTATTTGTAAACACACGTAGTAATACCATTTCTTTTTTATCCTATTGATAAGTAAGCACTTTCCCTTCCACAGCATAGCCCTAGGAATGGAGAAAAAGACATACACCTTTTTCTTAGCGCTTCTCAAGCAATGAATTGCAAGTTTAAATAGCACATGGAAGGGCAAGAGGATAGCCTGTGAGTGTAGACACTTCACAACTCCAAGAACAAGAAAAGTGGCTTCTTCCTTTAAGTGCTTTTCCGTATGTAAATGCTCCCTCCTAAGCAATTCCTGCAGTGCTTGCCCTGGGGGAGCATTACCTCCTCTAGGAGGGTTTCAGAATAGCCACTTTCGTAAAAACTGAGAGATTGCCATCTAAAATGCAAAACCAACTCTGTAACTCCTCGGCAACAGCAAGTTCAATATAAATAGCCATTAGTACTGGTGTCTAGTGTGGAAGCACTCAGCAAAGAAGTCACAGCTGCTGCTTAAGTTGGGAACCATCAGCTGACTCCGGTTGTGCAATGAACACTTACTGACAGAAAGCGATTTCATTTTAACTACTTCATAACATCTGTGCAATCATTGTCCCCCTTCTTTGATAAAAGAGAGTCCCTTGGATGTCTCAGCACACCACAAGATAACATATAACTCTTCTAAAAAGACCTTTTTTTTGTCAGTCTAAAAAGCTAAGCATGCCTGACACTGAAGGTGTGCACAACAGGCTCAATAAACAAGCTGGGGCTTCTCCTCCCTTCCTAACCTCTTTTCACCAAAAAACAGACCATTTACTCTCCACAGATAAAGTAGTTTCTAACTTTATACTTTCTGGCTGTATTTGGCTGCACTGAAAGATGTACCTCATCTCCTGCAGCAAATCAGTTGCATTGCTCTAGAGAGAAGCCTAGGAGTAAACTAGCATATGTGTTATAGACAGTGATGTGGAGGCCAGAGTCCTGGAGGAAAACATGGGGCAACTGAGACTGACGGCAGAAACATATTTATTATTACTAAGTATGCTCCCAAAGATTAAAATGATCTGTTCTTTCCCTGAAAGCCATTCCAAACGATGAGAGTTTGAGACACTATGCTGAGAAGCTGACATCAATACACTGAAGATCATTAGCAGCAAAAAGGTTTGAGTCTCCAAGACAAGGGATGCAGATCTTAAAACCAAAGTTATCACCTGCTTTATCATGGAGCCACCAGTATCTGTACTGTGTCTCACTTGACTTTGAGCACTGTCTTAGAGGATCTGACATTACTAGGATCATCCACAAAGGGATTCACACTCTCTGGATAAGAGAATCTGAAAATTCAAGTTGCTGTTCCAAACACTGATGAGTCGCCTGAAGAAATCTTGGACCATCCTGTTTGTTCATGTGGCACAAGCTGTCAGCTGTCACTATTGTCCTAAATGAGTGCTAGGATGGTGCAGAATTCCAGTCCACTGATATGCAAACTATTGTCAACTGCAGGCCACAACTTGGCTGTCCAAAGCCCCTCAGTCCAGAAGGGAGGCAACCCTATCTATCATTTTGCACAAGAAGTAAAGATGAAGTAATATCCATTTGCAGACATGGCGTGGGATTTGATAGTCTGTCCTTGAAAAGGTGTTGAACTAAGGAAAGTTATGGCTCTTTTATTGAAGCAAGTGACTCTTAAAAGGTTTGCTTTGGGGGCCAAATGACGTTGACAATCAGGGGGCTCTATAAATCTGGAAGGTTGACAGAGGCTGTTTCCCGAAGGGAAAATTTTGGTAGATAAATATTGCTTGAATAAAGTAGGACAGAGCCAATGAGTAGACCTCTCCCATACCGTATTACCTGATACTTTAGTGTTGCTCACAAGTCTTTGGCCAAGTCGAGGTGTGAAAACTAAATAAAAATCTCTGCCCTTAAAGTACATTTCATTAAGGAATGTACTACTTCGGGAAATCTGGAAGCTTGTAACCAGAAGGCAATATTGTGGGCTGGCGTAGAGTCAAAATCTCTAAAAACTCAGGAAAAAAGGAAGGGATTGAAGAGTGATGTGGTTAGATATAGGTACAAGTCCTAATTATTGATATGAAACTGTAACTTACCAAAAGAATATTGCTATTTTAAAAAGGCAATGATATAGTTTATTTGCTGAAAAGGATACAGCCTACCTTTTATGTGGTATTGGCACTAGAGAAAAAAGATTAGTCAGAGTAAAGACATTTAACTTGGGATCATGTACTTTCTGTCCAGTCTTCTGCACGTAGATCCACAGAATGGCTGTTTTAACAAACCAGACAAGAAGGGTCTAATAAGCACTGCATTAATAACAGTCACACAAACCCTCCTTCCCATGTGGTGAAAAGCATCAGTAAGAAACATCTTTCTTTCAGAGGACTCTCTCAGTAGGATGCATAGTGAGGAAGAGACTCATCATATGCCAAAACCTATAGAAGTGTAAGTTCCCATTGGCTCAGAGTACAGATGCCCTTGAAAAGATAAATTTGAGTCCTTCAAATCTGTGGAAGAGGGAGAACTTTCTGTTCTAATCTCACACAAGAGATGGTGGAAAAGTGTAAAAAAAATAACAGTACAAACCAAATGAGGACAGGCATCCCCTGCAAATATCCAAGATGGTGTGAAGGAAGTGGAGAAGGAAACAGACAGGTATGGCCCGTATGATAATTTTGGCATTCTTGCACAGAAACCACCAAGGATGGTGGTGTAGAATGGCCCTGAGGCTCGCTAGCAGTCTTCCACAGAAGACTGTGCTAAGAGGGGAAAGAAAATGACCAAACACTAACTGCTGCCAAACATTTTGAGAGAGTCATGTTTTGAGTAGGGATGGCCTCATTTCCTACTGCTCACAGCCCAGATGTACTCCCTCCAGAAAAAACAGAGCGATGCACCATCAAGAGGTAAGAACTTAGGTCTGAAAGCCAGGAATTCCATGCTTGTGATGTGTTTTAGGACAAAGCTTCTTTTATGACCATGATGAAAAGTTCCTAGAGGATTAGCTGCATAAGAAATTATCTGTGCAGCTCATGAGAGTAGGAAGAGGCTAACAATAGGTAAACTCACACAAGACTAAATGAAAGAATAGCTCAAAGCATGACTTCTGTAAATACTATCCTTTCACTATTGCTATAGGTAACAAATACATGCAAGCACCAAGTACATACAAAAAATAACACCACGTGGAGGCCCTTGTATGTCATAATGCTAGGCCAGAACTATATATTCTCAGTTTAGCATAGGATAATCATTCATGATTTCATTCTAAGGTGCAAGTTTAATAAAAAGAAAAAAATTCACACTAGTGAAACTTTTTTTCCAAAATATTACCAAAAGCAATGAATTTAACACAGTTCAAGAGAGACCAGATGACTACATACATATAACCTAAAGAATATCCTAATGTTTTCAAAATCAAGATATAACTTTTTTTCATTCAACTATTTCTTAGAATGAGAAATCGGCTTAACACTTACAGAGCACTCTAAGACCAAAATGAGGCCAACTAACATCTATACAAGATTCTCACACCTTCCTCTGCAGCAGCATTACTGGCTGCTGACAGACCAAGTTGAATACACCTTGGGAACAATCCAGTGTAGTGTGTTTCTAGAAGACAGTCTAGGAGAAGAGAGGAATTCAACACTCTTGCGCTGTGCCAATTCTCCTTTTCCAACTTTTCAGAGCAGGGCAAATGTTATGCTAGGAGAATCTATTAGCCTTACTTTTGAGCCGAGGAAGCAACAGCATGCTAAGCTAAGTTTCAGCTTGATGAAGGTAACAGAGCAGATCAGACTCATGCCAAAGAGTAGAATTACTGGGTGTCACAAGATGTCATGGTGCTTGAATTCAATGGAAAGGCTATACAAAAAACAAGATGAAAAGCTGCCTGGAAACTGTCAACCGTTGTCATCTTCACAACAGACAAAAGTGAAATCACAAACCAACATATATTTCAAAAGTGCTTGGTGAGAAGCTGCAACTGCTATCTTCGCCAGGCTTTTGAAGTCAATAAGAGAAAGACTGTCTAAAATTAGAAGCTATGCTAATTCTCTATCGTAATGTTACAGAATAACTTGCCACCTGAGCCATGTTATTAATACACACAACCCACACCAGTGCCTGTTGGAGAATGGAACTCCAACAGGATATTTTCAAAGAAGCATTTTGCCGTATTTTATGTCTTTATTGCAACACATTTTGATTTCAGAGACTGCCCTAATGATCAAGCCCTTACAAGGGATCGCTTAAAAAACCCCACACTTTCTTTTTAACTTTCAGGTGAAAATTCTGCATAGTTTTCAGAGAAAAAATGCTAGGAAAAATAACTGAAACTATTGCTTTATTATATCTTTTAATATAATTTTATGTTACACAATAATCAGCTTTAACTAAATGAAGATACTAAGGTAATTATCCATAGCAACAATCAGATTAATAAAGTCTCTAAAATATACATATACACATATATATATATATATATATATATATATATGTTTTGCCTGGGAAAAAACATCCAGATGTGCTGAAAAAAATCTAAGGGGGCAGTTATACTGGTGAAGAAGTTAGCTCAAATGAATCCAGACCTTCTGGTCTCAATCAAGAAAATACCACATATCCGAGGGTGAGACAGACAGTCACAAAGAAGCACCAGGAACTGAACCGTCTTGGCTCATGTGATCCCGGAGTACTTGACAAGTTTTTGGCCTCCTGTAAGCCAAATCTGGTTTCTGAAGAGACTTGGATGTCATAGGCATCCAATGGAATTAAGAAAAAGAAAAATCCAGACTCCAATGAAAGCCTCATTAAAAACCACACAAAAAATTATGAAATATACCACAGGATCAACCTGCAGGATCAGCCTTATGCTGGCAAACAGACTGCAACTTCTGCTGCCAAGGTCTAACATTTTGTAAGTTCTGACAGAGGAAATAAATATTTCCCTATTCTCTAATTCATTTTCTTTATAAAAAAGGGATACTATCTTGCAGCTGACAATCTCAATATGTAAACATTACTGTGTCAACAAAAACAGAACTCGCACTTGCAGCACTTGCAATCAATAGAGTGCATCTGAACCATTGTAAATGTAAATTTGTTGTATTTATTTACATTGTACATACAATAAATGTAAAAAAATACATTCCCTTTGAGGAATATGAGCAAAGGAACCAATCTCAAATTTGTATGTGCTGAGTCAGTCACGCACCTCAGTAAGGAGGCAATCTGGTATAATATCAGCACTTGCAAACTGAGTATTTAGCATGGTAAATTGCCTTGTGAAAAGCTGGTACTGAAGACTGGTAATAACATTCCAAGTGCTCTCTAAAAATATTAAAAGAGCTAAACCAAACACATTTTAAAAATACTTATTAAAAGTCAATTCAAAATGTAATCTTGCTTAGACTTGGGGTGAATAAGAGACCTCTAGATAAGCTACGTCTAGTCATTTGTGAGGAAGGAAAACAAGAAAAACAGACAGAGTTGAAAGAATTATTACAGAAGAAAACTTCCATGAGAACACTTTTTTGCTGAACAAGATCTGCTTCTATATTAAAAAAAAAAAAAAAAAAAAAAGAAAAATTACTGCAAAGATAAGGCTGACATACTTTGCCTTTTAAGAGACTGCATCTGCATCTTCAATATGCAGCATCAGTTTCAATATAGCTGCTTTAAAAATGGTTCCTAGTCAGCTTGACAGCGTGTGACTGCATCGGGAAGTTATTTCAGAGGAGCTTTGCCATGCCTGTGTGGCTGCAATAGTTACCAGGGCTTGTTTTGTTCATATTCTGTTTGAAATGGCTTTTCCTTCTAGGAATGGAAATACATAAACAGTCACCTAACATTTTAACAACATCCAAAGTCTTCAGCATAGCAATACTTGGCAATTTTTCCTCCCCTCTCTGAATGCTGAGTTTACACAAGAACCTTAAACTCCTGGGTGTTCTCCGTATGATGTAAAAAGTTGATTTTGGATTCTTAGAGGAAATTTCCATTGAACTTTCCCATATTTATTCTTTTTGGATGAATAAAGCAACTGAAAGAACTGTTATATTTTAGAAATCCATTTCTAGAAATAGATTGTTTCTTGGTAAGTCAGCAAAAATTGTCATATGTATGTACACTTTGTGCAACTGAAGACTTTTCTACTTTACGAATTTATTTTTAAATGGTCGATAGAAACTCTGCACCAAAAAGTGACCTAGTAGAGATTCTGAGATAATGCTTTTAGTGATAGCATGATCACTGCAATAAAACTACAACTCCTCTACATTCCCAGCATAAGCCTTTAAAGCTTTTATCTGTACAGGTCCAAATTCCTTCTCTGACCCACTCCCTGGAGGAGCCTCCTTCTTCCCTCATCCTCCGCAATGGTTGTGAAGAAGACCAGAGAGACTGGTCTTTTAAATTATGTTTCTGTAACTATGTGGTGTAGGTAGGTGCATGTTACAGATCTGCTATCAGATATGTACTCTTTATTTCTAGAATAACACTCTTATTCATTAAACTGGTGGATTTTAAGCTGAATATTCACAGTGAGTAATGCAATTTTGAGTTTTAATTTTACAAACAAATGTCAAGTATCCAGACGAGCTTCAAACCAGTGAGTGAAGTTACTTTGCAGCTGGTTCTCTTGAGAAATGTTGCTTAATCAGACGGTCTGCCCGTCAGCCACGAATGTTTATTCTATAATTGCAAAATACTGCTTCAGAATGAAAAACAGCTCGCCTGAGCCACAGTGTCCTTCTATAACTGTAAGCACATCATGTGAGCCCATACAGTCTTCTAAAAACGTGTAAGGGAGTCACAGAAGATGATCTCATTTAATGATCTCATGAGACACCTATTTTTTAACTCTAAATTAATTTTCATTATTCCTTGCCTGAAGGCATAACTTGTGAGCCAGGGGCTTCAAACTCACTTCATAACATAAAGAAATCTAACTGAATATAAAAAAAATCTTACAGATTTAAACTGAATAATAAGACATTGCCTTGCAACTTCCAGTGTGATAAATATGATCTGGGTAATTTTTAACTTATTTACCTATATAAACAAGTCTCTTTCTAATAGGATCTTTGTTTAACTATGAAATATCAAATATTTTCTGTGCTGCGGGAGGAGACAGTAATAAAAATATTCTGAAATAAAAAAACGTTCTGAAAGAAAAACATTCATTTATCAGTAAAGACATCATTTAGATATGAGTCAGCAAAAAACAGATACACACAGGTCTTACAGATAAGACTTTTTTTCCTTAAGGTATGCTAAGTTCATATGCTAAGTTTTTTCCTGAACTGTAACAACTGAAAAAAAAAAAAAAATCAACTAATAAAAAACATGGGAATGTATAGACTGGACTAAATTTTTTATCTTTTACTTCTTTTCTCCTTCTGTATGTTAAATTAAATATTTATTTTTTCTTCCCTGTGAGTTCAACTCACGGAGGGTGCCGCTTATGAGGGATGCTGGTATATAACACTTAATGCTGAATGAGTCACAGTCTAGAATATAATTTCAAACCAAATGAAATTGATTGCTTTACACAGTTGGTTTTGGAATAATTTAGAAAAAGTTTTTTCTTAGGAAAAAAAACCAGATCTCTAACAGACCACAGTGGAAGATCACAAAGGATAGGTATTTCTTAAGCAGCAAAGAGTCTGTCAAAGGGGAAACTCTTTACAGTCCTTTACTCCGAGACCTCTAATGAACACTGGCATCAGCTGGGTGGTAGGGGAAGATGAAAGCAGGTAGTGAAATAATGTGAACCTAACAGTTGGGAATTTCACGGAGAAGAGTAAGTATCTGACTTGGCAGATGATATTTTGTTTGTAAGAAAGAAAAATATTTATGAGATCCTTATTAGGCAGAAGAAGATTGTACATGGTTTTCAGCCATCTTTACTTAAATGAGGCATTAAAACACTTATTTGAAAGTAGTGAGGCAATTCAGCAGGACTAGAAATAAAACAGACTTTTATAAATATCTTATACATCTCCTCAGACAGTCAGTTACATATATAAAGCACACATGTAGTTGGGGAAGCAGCAGACAGATGAATATAGCCAAGGCTGACTTCAGTAGCTCAAGAATACAACAACTGAATACCAAAAGACACATCAGTTAAAACATGATTTAATATTGTTTAAAATATCAGTCATTCATTAGCAGTTCAACTGGAGTGAAAAGCAGTGTGAAATGCCAAATTATGGTATGTCCTATGAAGCTATATATTTTTTAAGTTAAATGATAAGGGAAATAAATTATCTAAGTAGCATAATCTGCCTTAAATTTGCTCATTTTCAATAAGGAAATGAACACTTTTTTGGGAGAAAAAAATCAGACTTCATTCCAATATTGGTAAATAAAATCATACTTCTAAAAGCATACAAATATGAGGATGCTCAACAAGCACTTGGATCATCACTGTCACTGTTCAGAATAGCTAAAGGTATCATCAGAATGGAAGTTTGCTATCCATGTGCCAGAATAACAAGCTTTTTAAAGTAGAACAGAGGAAAATCCATGGGGAACATAGAAAGTTAGTACTGTGTTATTTATATGCACTGGTAGTTTTATACTGCAGTCATTTGCTAAGTTGAGAAAGTTCAGCTTGCTATTCCAAAGCCTGCACAATGTACGTGTTACTGCTATTATGCCTTGCTTTTGAAAGCTTTTTATATCGTATTTGAAACTGAAAGGAAAATAAAATGTAAGCTTGTGATGATATACATTAATGATTCAAACAAACCCATAAAGTTTTAAAGTCTACTCAATTCCCATTACAGTAGAGGCTAAAAAGTGGCTTAGTTGCACAGTGGAGAACTCTGAAGTTCTTGTTTCCCAGTATATCTGTTCTAACTGCACGTCTATAGTGTAATTTGTTTCAAGTTAACTATACAGATCCATAAATTTATTAGTGACAGAGGGACATGAACTAGGATTTTAGTCTTCATACCTAGAGGAGAAAAATTTAGGGCATCTTTCTAAGTCCTCTGCAGATAAAAATTCCACCAAATGAAAAAAAAGGCAAAAATTTGAAATGTTTCCTCTCCCTGTCCCTACCTCCTAAATCAGTTTTTTTCGCCATGTCTTGAGTGTGCATAGGATCAGACTGAAGAATGGAGTTCAGGAGTCTGAAAATCTCTAAGTGGGACTGGTGGGTTGTTTCAATTGCTGTTGCAAGCTGTGTCTCACCAGTTGCAGACTAACACTCAGCTGAACTGCTGTCTAATTAAACAGGGCTTTTTTCTGCACAGATGCTCCACAGGTCTGAGGAGAAACTGAAGAGTACATGCATGGGTAGAGGTGCTCCTTGTGCAATACCCTATACAGCAATGGATATCAAAACAAGGGGCAATGAGACCAGCTAGGCAAAGACTTAATTTCCAGACACGTTTAGCACTTTCTGGAAGGCCAATAAAATCACCGTAGTGGCAAATGCTGAGGGGAAAAAAGGAGATGACTTCTCTTGCCAGGGGAGGCACCTAAAAGCCACAGATCATTAAACAGGTTTAAGTAAGCATTCTTGAGGTCTTTTTGAAGTTTTTAATGGGTATAGACGTGGGAATTCTTGTTTTCTGCAGTTGGCCAGATGGTCCTGACTCATTCTGTCAGTTACAAGGCCAAAATGATTTTCACATTAACAACAACAAAACATTGAAGCCATAAGTCTTCTCCCTCAAATACCTCCTGCTGAAGAATTTGTGAGCAGTCATTTGTTCCCTTTAATCTTGCAAGCTTCTTATTTTTGATCAATGCCTTGACTGTAAAAAAACTATTTCTGTTAACAGAGCTATGCACATACAGCTCATTTGTCTCTGCCAGAAAATTGTATAGAAAGCTCCAAAGTGTAGTTCCAGTTTGCACTTGAAGGCACTGGTATACACAAGGTTCTCAAACAGCAACCACCATAAATCTCAAACTCTGTGGACTGATGTTCAAGGGGCAGAGGGAAACAGAAGCATCTATCATTCTTTCATACCACTTCCCCAACACTCTATGAATACAGATACCACATACAGAAAAAAAGCACTCCAGTAACCAACCTATGAAACAACAAATTATTAAGCAGTGAGACAGGTGCTTTGATGATTATTGATTATTTTTAAAATGTCTTTAGCACATATATAATGCATCTTTCATTTGTATACATACCATTTTTATATATCTATGTATAAAATACCTATAAGATAAATATTTATATAGGTACAAGCCTATGACCTTCAGGTTGCTAAGACAAATCTAAGACTACAGAGCCATTCTTCTCTGGTCTTGTAACATGCAGCTAGGATTCCAAAAAAGTCAGTTAATGAGATTTAAAATGTTCCCATGTTTTAATACCATTAAAACAACCATTGGCCCTCTTAATGCAATACAAATTATTGTTTAATGTAGACCAAAAGTGTAGTTTGAATTATCTCAATTATTGCAGTTTTGGCTTACATTCAGCTATGTTAGAAAACCCCTGCAGAAATCTGCCAAGAGGAAAATAAGATACAATTACTTTTATTTGAAGTATAAACTTACATACCTTGGCCTCCGAAATGCTAAACCATATTGTTGGCAAGCCAGTCCCACAGTGGGAGTATAAACAATAGGCATGAACCTTTCAATGTCAGAAGTCAGCACTTTATAGAAGAGCTTTTCATTTCGATCCTGAAGACTCATTAGTAGAATATATCTGTAAAGAATTACATATAATTAGACAGACATCAAGTAAACATATAAAGTAAATTTAGAAATACAAAGGTGTTTAGATAATTAATTAAAGCTATGTTTGTTCTATAACAGGCTCTTTGTTGTTGAGAGTATTTAAAGTTATTCCTCCTTGTCTTAATAACACAAATGGTTCAGACACAAAGGTCTTATAGCATTAAATTGGGGTTTTATTTTCTTATTTGCATTTATCATGCCACTTTTATATTTAGGATATGCTAAAGAAATTGCGAAGATAATAACTGCATACTACTTATAATCATAGTTTCAAATATTGCATAATTGGCCATATCCAAATCAGCATAAGAAATATTATTATAAAATGAAAAACATTTCTAGAGAAGTGCAGTTTTGATCAGAAGGCTACTTTTCAGTGGCAGGTATAAAATCTCTCTTCTTTCTCGGCATAGTAACTTGCTTAGGGGGATCAACTTTCTCAAAAATTCTTTCGTAAGAGGAAAACAAAAAATGCTTCGTCCTCAATGTGGTGTTGATTATAATGCATTCAACAACAAGTATGCATCTTTTAGCAACATCCGAGTAATCTACACAACTAAAAGCATGAAGTGTTTTTCAGCATTGTGTTTTAAAAAAAGCTATATTTAAAACGCAGTATTTAATGGAATCTTTTACTGAAGTCCACATTTAATTGAAAACATAGTGAAAACAAACAATAAAACACTGAGAAGAATAATTTGTGCTATAAAAAGGGAGAAAACCATTATCTGTCCTCAGACAAGGAGTCTTGAATGAAGATTTCGGGGAAGAGTTTCAAAGTATGAAAACCAAGGCCTGGCAAGTAAGACAGAGCATTCAAATTTCAGTATGTCACTTTTCCCCCTTGCCTTTACTTCACCTAAGAACTTTTCATGCTAGTCTGCTATTACAAAAGGAATGAAATACAGTAGCAACAAAAGGATATAAAACATCCAAAACCCAAAAGAAAAGTGATATAACTACCAGAAAATTACTGATGATTTCTTAGGATAACTGGCCCTACTATCACTGGCATGCATTTTACAAGGCAAAATGGAATGGTAAAACAAAAACAAAAAACAAAACAAACCCAAAGTTTGTTTGCTCTTATCTTGCTAAACATGAGAGCAAATAAAGGACAGTGGGAGGAAACAGGAGCTATTATTTTTAACCTGTGTAAGATACTTAGCTCCATTACTTTGTATCATCAATATCTACATTGAAATGCTACTAAAGACAGAGAACTTTAAGAAAAAGCAAAACAACGCAGCATTCTCGGGAAAAGTCATCTGATGGCTCCTCCCCTAATGTTCACACATTCAGTATAACATTTTACCAGTGTGACTCTTTGAAGAAAGAAAAGCCCAGGCAGAAGATGTGGCTGTGTCAGGGGCAACAATTTCAGTGTCAATACAGAGCAAGAAGACAGACAATTAAGAACATACAGGGGAGCAACACAAGATTAAATTACTTGCAGAATCTATCACAGCTTTTCCAAATTAAGTTAGAGGAATACAATTATTTCCTGTTATTGGCTTCCTTTTTGCCAAGCATACCAGGCAACTTATTTGCTGCTGTTTCACATTCATTTTGTGTATGAACTCTCAGTATTTCAGAGCACAGCAATTCCATGCTGCAAGTCAGCAAAGGAGTTTCAGCTATGCCAAAACATGTTCTGCCATGGCACTATCAGCTTAGCTTTATGAATTTACACACACCCTCTTTCCAGTCAAAACCAGGGCAAGCTACAATCCTGACAGTGTAAGATGCTGTCATACACAGCATTAATGTGTCATCAGACAAGACCCTTCTGTCTAAGGTACTTAACAGCTTCCACCTCTGCAATATTCAAATGCTTGCACTTAATCTTTTGTATTTGGTCATAAAATGCACAGGTATGCACCCACTATCAAATCTGAGCTCTAGGAGGAAAACAACAGCTTCCCTTTCTCTTTTCAATCACTGCTCCTGTGGGAGCAAAGACTATGCCAGATGCATACTGGAAGAACTGGGTTTTTTGCTAGAATTAGTATATGTACATTCAGGCATGCTCTTACTCAAGGTTGTCCTTGAGCACCTGCCTGTACAGGGAGCACTTGAGATTTTCCTGCAAGTTCCAGTTGACATACTCAATGTCTTCTGGCATTCTCCATCAGTCAAGGTATTCAAGGAGTAACTGCAGCAGGATCAGAGTCACTCTTCCCGTTAAAATGCTTCAATACGAGTGTAAGTACAGGAGACCAGAGTTCGCATATTGCCTTGAAGGACTGAGCTCACACACATGCAATGCACATGTTCTCAGAGCAGGATCCCTATTGACATACTCCAATAAAATTGACAGACACTTGACTTATAAACACAGCTGCAAATCACATTTTGCATGAGCAAGTTTTTGCACACTCAGTTCACACAAGCGTTTTATCTCTGCAAAGGAGCCCAAGATACCATCATTGACAGTCTTCAAAGGACATACCTTCTGCATGCAAATGTAACCAAGTCTTTCAATCAGTGGTCTTAAATGTAAACCTACACATGTAACGCACAGATGATTTTGTTTTGCTAAAAACTGGAGAAAATGCCACAGCAATATAATGCCCCACTAATATAAGAGGAAAATATTTTTTAATCAAAGCATAGCATGACATGAATAGTCAATTTAGGCCTGCTGGGTGTTCCCACAGAATACAAATATGATTTCTTAATGAAACAGTTTCATTTGGGGGGGACTTGTGGATTTATATCATTTCAAGTGCTTCAGGGCCAACCTCATTTAATTTACACAAATTTGCATTGATCCAAGATTACCCCTGAAAGCTTATTTCTTAACTGCTATGGACCTGCGTTATGAAATCGTAGGCTAGCTGAGGTTGGAAGGGACCTCTGGAGATCGCCTCATCCAATCCCCTGCTCAAAGCAGAGTCAACTACAGCAGGTTGCCCAGCACTGTGTTCAGTCAGGTTTTGAGTATCTCCAAGGATGGAGAGTCCAGCCCAGCTTATCCAGCATTATAAATGGAGTCATGCTCTTTATTCAGACTATAAGGGGAAGGAGAAGATACAAATACCTGGACCAAAAATCATGGTTGAGAAAATACCACTGCCACATGCCACAGAATAAGACTGGGAAATAAAGACAGCCTTTAAATTTTTTTCTTATATTAATTACTACACTCCTAATGGAAGTGTTTTGACTTGTGATCATGTTAGTGAGAAAAAAAACTTTTAATAGTTTCAAGTTATTTCTATGAAGCAAAGACTTAGTAGTTTTCTCAGCTGAAGTACGTCAATAAAACCCGATTAACAAGTTTGTACTGCAAAGCTGCCCATTACAATATAACCTTTATACTGAAAAAGGCATTATACTAAAACTGGCTTTATGGTATAAAATAGCAAGCTACAGTTTAACGCTCAAGACACATGGATGTAATATTGTAATGTTTGCGCTTCTGTTTTAAGAATGTCTGGTCACAGGAGCAGGAAACAAATTTCTTCCTTACCCAACTATTTATTTGGAAAAGAGAAAAAGCAAAAGACGACTCATAGGTGGGAAATAATGATATTGAGTTTTTGTTTAATTCATTATATACAGACATTAAGCTTAACAGGGACAGATGAGGAAAAAATGGTCTGAAGCAAATAGCTTCTGGAAAACCTTTTATTTACATTTATTTGTAAATATATTTATTTATACTTGTGTATTATTTGTGTCTATCATATGTGGATTAAGTATACTTTAAAAAAAAAGTTCCTTTCCTTCCCCACCCCCAAGACAGACAAATTTTTTCTTTTCTTTCTTTTAACATGATAAAGCAAGTTTTCTGCAAAGCATTCCCACAACACTCAGAGACAGTTATTTTTATTTGATGATTCCCACTGCGATCAAAATTTCAGTATATGGTGTTTTATTGTAGTTCAAATGGCACAGCATTCAAACTTTTAATACTCTGTCATTTAAAACTGATAGATTATTTCTTTTTTCCTTTCCCATAGAAATTTTTCATTTTGGCAAAGAGTCATTTAAATACCCACAATTTTTTGCTAAAAAAATAAAGAATTAAGATTTGGAAATACTGCTAGTCTCCTCTTGAATTTCACATAGCTAGACCTGTAACTTTCAATCTGTGATGTTTTGAGAAACACAAGTGCTTTTCTCCTACGGCCTGAAGTAGGAGCAAAATTTCTTTGCTAGTTAAGAAACACATATAACAATGGGGTAAAAGACCTTTTTGCTTCCTGCTTTTAAGTTACAGGTGAATAGAAATCCCAGCAATTCAAGTAGGAAAAAAAAAAATGGAAACAGTCTTAAAGACTTAAATATCCTGAAACATATGAAACAATGAGCTGTATCACGAGAGGAGGTTGTAGTGAGGTGGGGGTCAGTCTCTTCTCCCAAGTAACAAGTGATAGGACAAGAGGAAACGGCCTCAAGTTGTGCCAGGGGAGATTTAGATTAGATATTAAGAAAAATTTCTTCATGGAGAGAGTGGTTAGGCATTGGAACAGACTGCCCAGGGAAGTGGTGCAATCACAGTCCCTGGAAGCATTAAAAAAACGTTTGGATGCGGTGCTTAGGGACATGGTTTAGAGGTGGACCAGGCAGTCAGGTTAACAGGTTGGACTCAATGATCTCAGAGGTCCTTTCCAACCTTAACAATTCTATGATTCTATGAAAGGACTACTTCAAGGCAGTGTTGAGGAGATGGGGACAGAAGGACAGAGAAAGTTTTCTCCTATGGTAACATCAGTGGTTGAAGCAGGGGTCTCCGTGAAATTTTACGCTTTGCTACACACAGCGACTTAGACTAAAACATTCTAGTCTGGGAAGCTACTGCTCTGTGATAACTGATAATGCCCTCCCTGAGAGCACTGGAGAATAGTTAACCTGGAAAAGATACCACCATCATGAGTTCTTCACTTACAAGGGAGGCTGTGCTCATCCTATTCTGCCTCCATAAAAAACAAAGGTTGTGGCAACTTCAAATCATAAAAAAGCCTTGCCACCAACAGACGGGTATCTAAAAGCCATGTATTACATACAGATAACAACACAACCCACAACAGAGAAAAGCAAGGCACAGGGGAAAAAATAAAGGAATAGTATTTTGTTCTAGGGCCTATAAAACACTTAGAAAAAAAACATCTGAGTATTCATAAATGTTTAAAGCCCTCCCCAGCTTTTTTCTTTTTAAAAAACCAAACACAACAACACTATATTACATATTAATTTTATAATATTTTATAAATTTTATATATTTGTTTTAATGCATATGTATCTATATGCATGTAAAGATATTACTGACTTTTAGTTTCACATGAGTTTATTTGCTTCTGATGACCTTTGCATCATTTGGTTATTGAAATAATAAGTTCACGTGAACAGCACTGCAATATTACAATTTAAAATTAGCAGTTGATTTTTTGAAGAAAGCATTGTAGCAAAAGTATATATTTAGCTTAATGATTCCCAATCATTAACCATCACAGCTCAGAAAAAAAGCACAAAATTTCATCTGTACTACCATAAAAAAAAATAAATAAGGGACTCGCAGTTTGATAACTAGGATAAAGTTTCATAGCCATACTCTACCTGTCTAGGTCAGATGTCAGCCTTTCAAAGTTCTTAATAATACTATAAACTTGGGCATCTTGACCAAGAAAGCAAGGTGGCAGTAATCCATGAATATTCAACTGTTGCCTCTCCTCCAAGGTAAAAGCCATGCCCTGAAAAAAGAAAAATAAAAATCATGTATACATATATATGAGAGATATGAGAAAACTCTGCAGCAAAATATAGCACAGGTAAAGTCAGCATCAGAAAAACTATTTAATATTAAACAGAATTACCAATTATACAAAGATTTTGGAAAAAGGTTTTACTGAGTCGTAAGAGAACAGGCCTGTACAGTACAATAACTCCATCCCAGCACAAACTGAGCTAAGGTCTTCTGACACTGTAAGACTATTACTTGCAAAATTATTAAGTTACAGCTGAAGAAGAGAGCATCAGTATATTCTCAAACAGTCATTTGTTTGGCTATCTTCTAAACACAAAGCATGGATAATGTTCATTTTCAGTGTAAACATGCTTTTAATATCTGGAAATTTTTCAAGATCTTAGTTATCTCAGATGTTCATGTGAATTTTCAACAGAACTCTCTGGTACAATAAAGACATTGCTATCATTTTATAGTCAAAGAACCTGGTCCAGCACCCCCTGAAGTCTGCCCAGAGAAACCTGGCCATAGCGAGTTCAATGCAAACTCGGATTCATGTTTATTTTGTTTTTCAAATTCACATTCAGTTACAGTAAGAAAAATCTGTACAGACTTACTGGATTCCCTTATTGGATCCAGAAAAGACATTTAAAAGTATTTAGTATGTAACATGGACAGTCACAGAATGCTTAACACTTAAATCCAGCTTGTGGATTGGCAGAGACTGCCAAATAGCTGCTTTTTAATGAGGTCGGTCTGTGTAAAATATCTTCAGAAATTACCCAAGCTATTGTAAGAAAGAGCATGCCTTTGCAGCAGAAACATGACCATGAGTTTAGCACACTAGTATCAAGCACTCTGACTTTATTTTGCTATGGTAACTACAGCAAGTTGGGACTAACGGACAAGATCAGACCTTTGATAGTTTTAGGGGATAAAAAGGAATGTCGGAGGAGTTTCTTCCATACATGACCTATGAAATCTATTCATTTGTTTCACACTATAGCCACTGGTTGGTGGGTCCAGAGCTATGTTACAGCTCTCCTTTAGCACCACGCCTGCACTGCTTCCACTCTGGAATCAGTACTGGCAGACCTGCAAGCATCTTTGAGGTCTCTCTTAGGTTAACACCAAAAGCATCTATAATCTTTGCAATATGCTTATCATGTAGCTTAAACATATTCAAAAGTTAAGTTAAAAAAGGTTAGATAGCATCAAAAAAAGGTTAGATAGCATTTATTACTCTACCAAGAAGATATATATATGTGTGTGTGTGTGTGTGTGTGTGTATACACCTATATAAACAAGCCATTAGACAGTTGCCTAATATTCTACACCTATCGTGCAACTACATACAAAGTACTTATGAAAAAAATATTTGAGAAAACACCTTGCGAGATATGAAAGAGGAAAAAATGGCAATGTAATGTTTCTGCATTTATTCTCCTGTGGAAAATAACTACTACTAAGATACTTTCACAACTAGCTCTATAAATACACTTTTAAAATCTCTTTATTCATGCTACCATTAGAATTAGCTGGGTCAACAAATGATGGGAAAAAACAAAAGCACAAATACAAAAGGCATCCTTCAGCATACATTTGCACTACTCCTGCCTTTTCAAGAGAACAAATTCCCAGTCCTTTACACAATGCTGTTACTGCCTTTCGCACAACACCTAGTGAGTGATACAATGTGATAAATTCATACCAGTTAGTTTGATTACATGAATAGACTTCATTTTTTTTTTCAGAAATACTTACCTCACAGGACTTATTCTTACAGAACAAAAATATACTATAAAATCTTCCTGTCTCTTACTATTCTACACTTTTTACACCATTTTTTAATCAAAATAATTTTCAAGTGGTTATGTCATTGTTGCTTGAAAAAAAGGTAGGAAAAAAAACTCTAAGGCAACCACACCATGCTATCTGCACTAAAATGCCATTAATCAAGTTGCTACCCTTATGTGAAATGATAGCCTAAAAAAAGGAAAAGAAAAATTTCATAATGAACACTTTACAGAACATCAAACATTTCCAGAACATGCTTCTCCCACACACAGAAATGGAGGGAAACCAAGTTTAATAAAGGTCAGTGACTGTTTTGCTATAGTTTTCCATGCATGCAAGGTTTCAAAGGTTTCCAAAAGCGTACACAAACCCTGTTTTTTCTTGTCCCTACATGAATTTTCTGTGGCCAGATATGTCATGAGTGTCTTCAGCTGCTATCACATTTTGAAAGACCATGGAAGAAGGGAGAGTCAACGCTCCTCACAAGTTTATTCAAAGTTGATCCCTCTTATCTCCAGTAGACTTTTTTTTGGCTTAAAAAAAAAACCACATAAAAGCTGTGCATGTGTGCTCACACGCACACACACTTCAGCATCAGTTCCAAATGGCTGGACTTTAGGGAGCTGCATAGTTTTAGTGGATCTCTCAGTGCTGGCAATAAAGTGGCAATCCAATTATTCTCTGCATCTCTCCTTTCCCCTGTTTCTATTTGTCAAATTTTCTGAAAGAAAAAAAAAATTCAAAAAGTCCGTGTTTGACTTCACTTTAGGAATAAGTTATGGACTTTAATTACTATGATAGGGTTTTCCCTCTTACTGGAAAATATATTTTCTTTTAAAACAGACACATGAAAAGTTGATGCATCTTGCCAAGTGCCTTTTTAAAAAAGTACTTGGTCTTGGAATAGCATATTTTCCACATATTGCTACAGCTCCTCCAGTTAAGTGTTAATTTCTTTTGGGCATTACTACAAAAATACAGCGCCCATCTACACCTCCTATGCTCTACATGGTTTTAAAATTCTTTACTTGCATACTCTTCTTTGGCACAGATATTATGAATTTTTCAAATTTCTAAGATGGAATATTAGTTCCTTTTTTCCCCTCAGATACCACATAAGCTCAAAAGAAAAGAATTATCATTAAAACATATCGCCTGATGATTTAATAAGAGAAGGCCATTTTATGCAATAAATGTATGCTATTTCATCTGCTTATAATAGGAAGAGCTTGACTACATAAGTTTTGTGGTTTATGTCTAGATTTCTTGCACCACTTCTCAGATTTTCTTTTCTACATCAGAATTCTTATTTTTTTCCTGTTTGAAGTGTTGTTTCCCAGCCATCCAGCAGAGAGGGCTCTAGGTCCAGCTTGATCTGTATGCTCCTTTCTCTTCCCAAGAACTGCATTTTGTGCACACCTGGATGGGACAGACTTCCATCATCTAAAGTACACCCCAACTATAATAGAAGATGTGCGTATTTTTATTTTGCACTCTGCATTACAAATAAATTGTCCAAGAAGAACAACAGTGTGACAATCTAAAAGCAACACAAAGCCTCTTGCCAGAGTGCAAAATAAAAATGTACCCACCTGTTATTAGTATTTAGTAGTACATAAGTATTAACCTTTGCCTAATTTGTTTTGATTTATTCACTGCTTTATGCCTTCAAAAGATAACACACACACCATGGAGATGAAAAGTATAGTTATTATTAAGCCTGCCAGGTAAGAGTTTGCAGTTTTTCAAGGGTTGTGTTTAATATGCTTCTTTATATGCTCTGGTTTTGGTAGAACTAAGGTGCTCTTCAGCCACCTCATTGTCTTCCTTTCTCACAAACCTTTTGGTGTAACTTTTGGGTTGTTTTTTTTTATTGCTTCTTTGACACAAATGCCCTCTCATATTTGCAATTGTACAGAAAGCTCTCAGAGTCTGGTATTTTCATTTTCAAGAAGTTCAACTCATTGCAAATACACTTAATTCTGAATTCATCTTTCCATTTGTAATGGTGTTAAGTTTTGTAATTGTAGCAGTGATTTATATTACTGCATATTGCTCAGTATTCTTTCATGATTTAATCTCTATCGGTTTATCAGCTCAGCTCTTAACTATATGTCCTCTGCCTGGCTTCTCTCTTTTCCCCCAAAACCCCTCAACTACAAGGCTGTTTTACTGCAATTACATATATATCAATTCTCTTGTCCAGTTGCATTACTGAAAAGCCATAAAACAGAATAAACAGCACATCATCATCTTGTATCAGATAGCTTTTTGCACTAGCTTTGAACTGAATTCTCAAGCAGTGATTGAGAAGACAGAGAGCACATTCAAAATATATCGAGAGCTGTCTCAGCCTCTGTTCACAGCCAGTAAAGAGACATGTCTTATCTCTTAATACAAATTAGATTGCATTGACATACTTTTTGTTCATATCTGAAGAATATCTGAAGCTCATCTAATTGCTAAGTTCATATAACCTTCTCAAGAAAAAGAGAGTGCACCAAAGTAATATGTGCATGCTGTCTATGTGCTAATGAGATTCGGCTTCACTAAAGGGTAGCCAGAACCATCTCCAAACAATATTCACTGAAGGGATCCTCCTCCAATTTCTCTCAAGACCTAGCCCTCTTTTGCTGTAATAGGTCAAAATTTCCATTTTTAGAAACCCCTATCCCTTTAGAAAAAGATTATTTCCTTCTATCAGCCTCACTGCAGGTATGCCACAAAGCTGTTAGCTTGATAGCACACAGAAGGATGCTGGCTTAGAAGAGGAAACCATGTCCACATCCAAGGTTCTCAGACTCACTGACTTTTTCCTCAGCCTCTGGTAGGAGAAGATCAAGGCCCATAAGACTTCAGGTCATCCCTGGGACTCAGGAGACAACCAGCAACACCAACATCCAAACTCAAGTACCCACATGTATATTTGAGCAGAATGGATCTGTGGAGGGGAGAAGGAAGAAATGAAGAGGAAGGTAAAAAGATGTAGCAAGGAAGTATATCTAGAAGTACCATCTATTCTACCAGAAAGAAATTTCTGGATTGCTGATCTAAGATACTACTAGAGAAAAATCACAGTCTCTAAAGTATTTTGGGGACAACAGACAAGTAGGTTCATCATTATCTCAGAATCCATCAAAAAGTGAAAAACCTCTCCATTAAAAAACTCACTCTGTATATCTAAATCATAAAAGTGCAGTGAACCAATTTCAACGATATTTTGAAAGAACCACCCAAATCCGAGGGATTCAGATATGCACAACATCTGCAGCCGTGGCTGGAAGGAGGATAGCTGGCTCTACGCCACCTCTCGCTGCCTCCCTCCACAGTAGTTGGTAACCCTGGGCAGAGTAAAAGAGGCCAGGGAGCGCTCTGCCAGACAAGGCTCTGCAAAAATCCCACAGCTGCCTGAAATACAAGTCTGCTCAAGATCAGAATCAATTCTTTGAACAAATGGACTTACAGAACTCTGCAATTCCATATTCTTAAAAAAAAGCCGGGCGGGGGGGCGGGGGGGGGGGGGGCGGAGGAGAGAAGAAAAGCAAACGAGATGAATGCTTTTGGCTGAAAGACCAAAAACATTCTCAGGATACCAGAGAAGAGTTTTTTCCCCCAAGATGTCCCAGATGAAAAATCACTGGCATCACTATTAGTTGCCAGTCACACATCATCCCATACTGCTCACACTACTTTATGCACAAGGTTGTCTCCAGGAGAAATTCAACCGCAGAACTATATGTAGTCCTTAAGAAAACATGATCTTTGGTATGCATGACTGTTTGCAAGCAAATCTTTTGCTGGTCAAGCTTTTGGCTTCAGTAATTTTGTCTTTTCATACTATTCTAGTACTGTTAAGGAGGAATCCAAGACAAAATTAATAAAACTATTTTCTTTTGCTTTATTTTAAGGAAAACTTCTTAGGCTGAGGAAGCAGCAAAACTTATGTATAGGTCTGCTAGGTATGAGCTATATGAAAACAGTTTCATAAGCCCCTTTAAGATCAGAATATTAAAAAAAAAAACAAAAAAACCCAAAAAAAACCCACACACAACTGAAATTTTACACATTCAAAGAAATTTTTATAAAATCTCTATAAAAATATGGCATGCATTCATTTTCAAGTGTTTTAAGCTACATTTAAGAGCTTAATGGTCTGCAAATCCCTTTGAGATATTTTATATAATTTGTGTTTTTAAAAAATCACCTTACGAACAAAAATAAAGTTTTACAAGCATTTCCCCTCTATTTTGCATTCTTATTATCCAAACATGACTTCAGAAAAACCAGATAAATACTTTAAATACTCCATGTCCAACACCCATTTCAAGGCACAATACCCCAGGAAATAGAATAACTCATCTGAGCACACAGTGCGTAAGAAACTCATTGTGTTAAAAACAAATGTGGTTCACGGCAAGGCATTGGGGTTGGATCACTATGCATAGCTAAAGATGTTACAGCTAGTTTCTCTCCCGATTCTTGTCATGACTGCCAAAAATTATTACAAGCATGGGCAACTAATGCAACTGTCTGGATTGATAAATCTACAAACAGCGCTTTAGGCCAGACTGGTCATACGAAGTACCCCTGCAGGTAAGGAGAGGGAGGAATCTTCTTAATGCTGCAAATCTGCACACAGTTTTCTATCATCAGGGGTCTTCTTTTGGACCTGGGGAAAAAATGGCCCTGCAAATTGTCAATTTACATTAACTTAAAGATCTATGTTTCCTTCTTAGGAGTGATTCGTTGTAAAAAAAAAAAATATGCTAAAGAAGGGCTTGAAGAGCAGAACCCAATTTTGATTTAAAAAAATTCAGGATGATTAAAATTTTAAAGAATAAAAACAATCCTTTTAAAATGGTACTCATGAAGACAAGCGAGAAAGATGACAAATACAATTAGAAATTGATAAGAGGAACGGGTATGATCACCAGCAGAAAGTTACCACAGTTTGAAGATGTGTATCATTGAGTTAAGAGGTGAAAACTGAACATGAAAATACAAACTTTCTGCTGCAACCCTCTGGCAACCCACACAGAAAAAAACTCAGTGAATTTTCAGAAGCAAAGAAGATCAGTAACCATTTGTAATGCAAACATCACCTAAGCTATTATTAGACTGCAAGTAGAAAAGTCACTAGTGAGACAGAACTGCCATCCTTCCAAAAAGTGCAGCTATTTTCCCCCAAAACTATGCCCAGATCCCTAGTTGGGCATTTAATGAGGCACATTGGTTAGCTCTGGATTATGCATTTTGGATTAAGTTTCAAAAATCGGTATACAAACCAGTGATTAATGACCCATTCACATCTTTGGCAGAGGAAGTGTGGTTTTGTTGGCTTTATACAGTACCTAGCACACAGGTACCTTGGCTTGTAGCTGAGATCCCCTAAAATAGCAGTGAATCCTGCTGCTAAGGGCCTGCACTGGAGCTTGAAAAGCCAGGCACATACGGGTGACTACCCTGGCTGAGACGAGGAAGGAGAAGGCCAGAAAAAGAGGACTGGTGAAGCGTGAACAGCAGAACCCAGTTTAGGTAAAGCACTTTTTGATAAGCCCTTGTGCACAGGCATGCATCAGGACTTGTGAGACTGCAAGATACGCTGAAGGTAAATAAAAAAAACCTACACTTCTAGTTGACAGGCACAGCGCTGATCATACAAGAAAAGGAGGATCTATCCTAATTTCAGCTATAAAATGCCAAAAGGGCACAGGTTTTGTTTTGTGCACATTTTTTAAACACAGCCTTTTAAGAAGCATTTAAGTTCAAGAACTATATTCTGACATTTGGCATTTATAATTTCAAAATTGGTTTTCTAGGGTCATGATAGATCTGCTGCAGTGTGTTGCACACACAATTTTTTATAGTTTTCAAAAAGCCAAGAGACCTGAAGTACATTCACAGCCCAATTCTAAGTCCATAGGATTTTCAAAAGCTAACTTAAAAAGTCGAGTCAGCAGGGGAAACTGAAACAAAAGTCAAAAGCAGCTTCCAAAAAATAAAGCACGAATAAATCCAGTAGCTAATAAACACACCCAGGGACTTATGACTCAAAACAAATGCAGATGGCCAGAAGGAGATCAGACTTCTCTTGGCAAATTCATCATGGGAACGTGTGGGCAGCTTGGCAGCCTTGCAGGGAGCTGATACAGTGATTGCATACAAGCGTGATTCACACCAGCACATTAGAAATGACACATCACAGCATTCTTATTTTAGCAATCTTCCTTTAACCTACTGTAAACAATTATCTGAAAGTAAGCAAGCAAACCTATTTTAAGAAACTCTTTGTATATATTTGTTTTATTATACATAAATGCAGTAAAAATCTTTTTGGATTGCATAATGTCTCCTCACCTTAAGTTTGTGATGGCTGTATTACACAAACAGCAGACAATAACACGCTGAGCAGTAAAGCAAGTTAACAAGATAATAATATATCAAAATATATTGCATGCTGTGGTATATGTAGGATGGGATTGAGTCTAGTTAGACACTAAATTTAGGTGTTCATATGCAATCTAGGTACCTATCCTCCTATGATAACTATAGAATACATTGTATAGATTTGAAAAAAAGCCTAAAGAAGGATCCAGCTCACCCTAGAACAGATACCTTGCAGTCAGTAATCCAAATTGCTCCCTAGTCTCCAATGTTTATATTGAGTACAGCCCAGATTTGCACAAATAAGCATCTACTGTCACCTGGGAGGCTCAAAGGTATTGGAGAAATCCAGGTGGCATAGCTCACTATGGCAATGATATCAACTATAAATCATGGCAATGACATCAACTATAAATCAATCGCATAGGAGACACAACAACAGATGAAAGCCAGGCACAATACTCCGCTGTATCTCACGGGGCACTAGTTGCCTATATGTGGGCCGCCACATCAAGCCCAGTCGTCCTTTTGACTCCTCAATCCACGTGTCCCATTAAAAGTCATCTTACTCTGAATCGTTTATACTAATACAAGAATTTTTAAACTCAAAGCAACCAAAAAATTGCTAGGGCTGGATTTGTATGCTTTCAGAGTTGGTTGCCTTAAAAGCAGATTTAATGTAATTTTAAAGCCATAAAATCATTTACAAAGTGTAACACATAAGGGGACAGAAACCCCCAGCATGCCACCTCCCAAACTCAGACCTGTATGGCATTCTTACGGTACCTGCAACTGAAATAATTAAGATGCTCAGGGACAGTTGTGTTAGAGTAAGATCTGCAGAGCTGCCTACCCTATCACTTTTCATGTGACAATCACAGTTCTGCAGTTCAGCAGGCATGAGCTGGTGTGAATGGGTTCCATAGGTCCCCATGTCCATGGATGGAGAAATAGTTTCCAGAACACAGGAGGTAACATTGTGCCCGCCGAGAGGCAGCGTGTGAAGTCTCCCAAGATCTGCAGAGCTCCAGAGACTGGTTGTGCTGCTGACTCCACGAGAACTGATAAACTCGTCACACCCAGAGCCACCAGCTCTGCACAAGGACTCCAGCACATGCTCCCCTCAAGCTGCACAACTCAGACCACATCCAGAATGGCAGTGGCTGCTGCGTGCAGACAAGGACTTTGGAGAGATACCTGATGAAACAAGGGGCCCTGAGGGACTTTCCGAACACCCAGCTCAAAGGTGCATCAGTACAAGCCTTCACTTCCCAGCCAAGAGGGAGGCTGCCCTCTCTGCTGCTACTCAGAGCTACAACGAACGTGTGCATAAGCCAACTGCGAGCTGGCTCAGTGGGCATAGTTCTCTGCTATTAACAGTAACAGCTTGATTCTGTTAGTAGTAACAGCTAAATTAATAAAAGACTTACTAACAAATACTGGATGTGATCTGTGTCTCCCCTGACTTGATGCCCTAGCAGGGACATCACACCAGTGTAGAGAGACCTGGCTCAGCTCTCTTAGCTGCTGCTAGCAGACAAGACCAAACAGCAACATGAAACACAGCTTAAAATGTAGAACCAAAGAAGCTGAACAAGCATTCAGGGTTTGTTTTTGTCCCTGGCTATTTCTGAACCATTTTTATTAGTTTAAAGCTCCCTTGGAATGTATTGACCCTCAAAGATGCCTTCTTAGGAAAGCTCTGGTTGCAGGAACCGTTCTGGAAAGAGACAACAGCAGTTTGCAATATCACTTTCAGACTTGTTGAGCATGTTCTTCTGACAGATGTCAATTTTCAACACAGTTTACCTATACTATAGATTAAAAACACTGGTTGTAGGCCACTTTAGAGCTCTAATCCCCTGGAAGAATCATGGTAATAAAATTAATCTTGTTAATTACTCCCTTTGTCAATACTGTCTGTCTTCTACAGATATATCAATGTGCAGTTGTATGTGTAGATACATAATTTATAGCTACAGGAATTAAAAATGTAATGCATCATAGTGATTTTTTAACAAAATAGATGACACTAAGGTTTATTAGACCATATCTGAAATTCTACTTAAGACATTCACTTGTACAGTATATGCTGTGAGTCAGTACTGGTATAACTCTTATCAAGGATGCCTGCAATGCCCTGCACTTCGCCCAGGGAAGCAGTTGAGTCTCCATCCCTGGAGGTATTTAAAAGATGGGTAGATGTGGTGCTCGAGGTCATGGTTTAGTGGTGGACTTGGCAGTGATAGGTTAACGGTTGGACTCGATCTTTTCCAACCTTAATGATTCTATGATTCTATCAGTGGAATAACTAACATGGAATCTCTATTTATGAAGGGAATTTAGATAAGCGTATCAGCTAACATGTGAAATATATTGCTAATCAGAATGATTCCAAATGAAATGCCAAATAAAAGCTCTCTAATGGTAATAATTTTACAAATAAAGTACAGTCTCCAAGTATGCAGTCTCCAATATGCAATATTTACACTTGCAAAATCAGATCTTATCTGAGAGTCAGTCAAGATTTCCATGTAGGTAGAAGAGGAATTTCAGTGACTGATAAAAATTCCATCTGTCTAAAATAACTACTTACCCAAATACAGGTTAGTAAGCCCTGACAAACCTGATTTTGACAAATCTGATATGCCTAACAGATTTTATTGTTGCCTCTCGGAGACTAAACAGATTACCAACTACTGTATTCTGTGTTTCTGATAGGACTTAGCAACAAGTTTCTCTTCACCAGCATGAGAAATAATTAATAAAATAAATATTTTAAATACTATAACACAGAGTTGCTTAGACGAAGGCAGAGGCCAATCTCAATACTATGGTCTTTCCCTTCTAGTAATACAATGGTATAAATGAAATCTAAAGAAACAGCCTAAGATAATGCAACATAAAAGGAAGAGAGCAGAAAGAAATGGTAGAAGGCACGTTTCTGCAGAACTACTGCAAAGAAGATGTAGACTTGAGGTTTGTTTAGTGGGCAATTAAAAAAAAAAAGCTTTCCACACATATTAGCCTAACTTAAAATTGTATTTTTAAGCATCTTGCTAATTATGGCAACTCAAAACAAAGCTAATCTTTCCTCTGATGAGCAAGCTACGTGCCTACTTGGTTTGCTTGCTGACACACAGAAGCCTGACTTCTACATTTTCCTCCCCCCCCAGTTTCATCCCGGGTAAGTGCTTTTCCTTGAAACTTCCCATGGCTGTTCCTATCCACGTGGTCCTCAAGCTGAAAGATGACTGCATTGGAACAGCTCCTTCCACACCTACAACAGTACCTGCATCATCAGCTTGGGAGGATTCTCCCTATTGCATCAGTGTGGTGACAGGGAGACTGGCCAGCCTGATGAACTACAAATATTTGACCTGAGAACTGAGGGCACTGAAACATGCTGATGCCAGTGACATAGATTATCAGATTACTCATGGGTAGCATACTGTTTCACTGTGTCTAGAAGTTAAGTGTTTACTCAAAATTAGTCCTCTGGGCACCTGCCACAGACTATGAAGAAAGACTGATTGGGCCTCTAGGAGGTACCCTTTTCCCTTTTTTGGACTATAAAGTAATGTAAACAACTATTTCAGACTAAATGCATGAGATTAATACTTCCCATTGTCATAGGTAACCCAGGATTCTATCACCTCTAAGTGTTTCGGTCATACGCAGTCATAGCATATATTGCATACCTATCGATCATTTCCCATTCTACAGCTTGCAACTTACTTTTCCTTTTATCATCTCAGTGTAACAGCTGGCAACACATGTATACATGAAAATAGCAAAGCCTATCCAAACCCTTTGTTTGGGGAGCTTGCTTCATCCAACCTTGGCATTAACCAGTACATTAAAACCAAACTAAAGCAACATGCAAAATTTACACTCTGATGCACCTGATCTATAATCACAGCCTTAATTGCTATCCAGCAGGTAGATATTTGTTCCATTTTTGCCATAACGATAAGTATCCTACCTGCAACATTCTCTTGTAAGTAAAAGTCTTTTCCTTCTTGCTGAAAAGTCACTGAAAATTCAGGAATAGCATGGCCAGCAGGACCAGGGAAGTGATCGTCCCCCTGTACTCGGCACTGGTGAGGCCGCACCTTGAGTACTGTGTTTAGTTTTGGGCCCCTCACTACAAGAAGGACATCGAGGTGCTGGAGCGTGTCCAAAAAGAGCAACGAAGTTGGTGAAGGGTCTAGAGAACAAGACTTCTGAGGAGCAGCTGAGGGAACTGGGGCTGTTTAGCCTGGAGAAGAGGAGGCCAAGAGGAGACCTTATTGCTCTCTACAACTACCTGAAAGGAGGCTGTAGCGAGGTAGGGGTTGCACTCTTTTCCCAAGTAACAAGCGATAGGACAAGAGGAAATGGCTTCAAGTTGCACCAGGGGAGGTTTGGATTAGATATTAGGAAAAACTTCTTCACCGAAAGGGTAGTCAGGCACTGGAAGAGGCTGCGTAGGGAAGTGGTTGAGTCTCCATCCCTGGAGATATTTAAAAGACGTGCAGAATGTGGTGCTTAGGGGCATGGTTTAGTGGTGGACTTGGCAGTGCTAGGTTAATGGTTGGACTCAATGATCTTAAGGGTCTTTTCCAACCTAAACAATTCCATGATTCTATTCTAAAATGACGAAGAAAAATTGCCAAGTTACAACTTTGAGTAAGCTGACCAGTGGATAGAAACAGATTCTTTTCTTTAATCACAAAGTAAGCATGTAAAGCTGTGCATAGGAATGGCTTATTACTCTGTTTACATCCCTTTTACAAAAAAAAGAAAAAAAAGAACATGCTTTAGGACAGAGGCCCATCTGTTATCAGATGACCATACAGCATTTGCTTCAGAAGATGTTAATTGGGGGTTTCAGCTGTAATTCTGTTCTGTACAAGTGTCACAGTAAGAATTAACAGAAATACTTTATTTTCTTTGGTGGAATATGAAAAAAAGTTTCAATGTTTTAAAATTATGCTGTTGGTAGGACTGTTTTCAGTATGTCAGCCTTTAACCCAAGTTAGTATCTGTATTTAATGTACCATGAAGTTCTGCAAGAGCATGGTGGCATATGGTACATCACAATATCCCACCAACACCTGCTATATGTTTCTTGGTCAAACCTGAATTTAAATTTGCATGTTGAAATAGAAGAACTACTCAGAAGTAGCTGCTACATGCCTTTGACAGAAAGGTATCTTTAATGAGACAATCCTGCCCATATATGTATTCTCCTTACTTGATTTTTCAATGCCTTGATTAGTATCAAAATAATGCAGTTCAGTGAGCTGGGCTCAAGAAAACTATCATGCTACAGAAATACAGCACAGTTGAACTCTTTATTTTCTCTTGTGACTAGGATTAAGGTGCAATTAATTTCTTCAGCATTACCTTAAAAAGGAATACTTCTGACTGGGAAGAGATGGGAATTTTTGCATGCTCTCCTGACCTTCCCAGTCCCCAGTGTTTGAGCAGGGAGGCTGGGCAAACAGAACCCCTCCTCTTCCAGCTCCACAAATGGGACTGGGATGAACTGGGAAGTGCATAGGTGGTGTAGAAGGCTGAGTCAGGCAGGACAACACAAACAGTAAGAAGCATAAACGATACCAAATTAAGAACTAACACAGCCCTTTTGTGGGATATTGCCCATTTTGATTCTTTTTACCTGCTTCCTAATGAGCTAAACTGAAAAGAAACTAACTGATCTTTCTCTTCTCAGATAGAAAATGAGAGATGATTACACATTTTGCTCTTCAATACAACAGCATCACATATAAAGTTTACTAACTCCTCAAGAGTTTAGACTGTCTTATGATTACATTACATATTAGTAAGCAAAGACATGTCAGACTTTGTAATGGGTCATTTAAGTTAAGCAACCCTCTTCCTCCTTCTTCTTCCACATGTGGTTTGTTTTAGGAGGTAGTTCCATCCCAACATTATCAGAAAAACACAATTCTGGCGATAGTAAGATGTAACTATTCAAATTTACATTTTGTGGTGGGAGTAATTTTGAGTTTTGTGTCTATATTTAGGGGTCTATACGGATATATCTACACTTCATTTACACTGACTGTGCTGTTGTCCATATCAATTAGATCTGTTCTCAGAAATTCAACTGACCAACAATTAGGTGTTTGTCATTAATCCCTTTGACCATATGGGAGTTTAGACTCCCTGAATAAATGCAGACATGTCTATTTAAACATCTTCATTTCATACAATTCTCACTTTTTTAAGCTCTAAGGCTCTTGCCCATCACATAATACAGTAGAGTTGTAAAATCTTAAATATCAAATTAAAACATGCCTTTATATCTGTTAAAAGTTCATTGAGTATTCCAGGGAATCGATGCCTTATTTTTAACACTGAAACAAGAAATCAAATACATCAAGAAGTAAATGACTGGAACAAATACAAGACATCTAGCTTTTCTTTCAGTTTATCCAGTGTGGTTCTGTAAGGGCTTATATACATTCTCATCTGTACATAAGCAAGTCCTTCCTATTCAGATTAATGTAATTGTTCATGTGAATGAAATTATGCATATGCTTATTTTAAAGTTGGAAGAGCAAAATCCATTCCTGCAATATACAGTTGTACTGTGATCACTGTTGCTTGCATTCTAAAAATACTTAAACTGTAGCATTATTTGTCTTCCCATAAAAATCTTCTTCCATAAGTAGACTCTAACTTCTGATTTCCAGTGTAGAGCAGCTTTGGTTTGTAATGTTTGGGGGTTTTTTTAAGATCAGTTTGAGTTTTGGCATTCATCTAAGCTTTAAAAATACTTTAGTTTCAGTTACAATGCATTTTTGTTACTGAGACGTCTACAAAAACAAAAGACAGAGGAGATCCTACACAATGAGTGGGGGAAAAAAAAAAAATCATAAAAATACTTAATAAAACTTTATCAGTGTCCAAGCTCTCACAGCTTCTGGCTGAATAAATACTATTCTAGATGTATTATCTGAGATGTAGTCTCAGATTATTTTGGTTAGAGAGAGATGAGTCAACTATTTGACAAGTCTTCTTCCACTGAGAAAGGTCACAGTCAAGTAACCTCAGCTTCCTTTGAGCTAAGCTATTTAGACTGAGCTCCTTTTTTAGCTTGAAAAAGCAGGGATCTTAGAACTTTTGTTTAATCTTTTCAAGAAAATAGAAGGCAGAACAGAAGAAAACAGAAGACAACAGACGACTTGTATGTTCTGGTAATGTCCTCACTGGCATTTTGTATACAAATAACCCTATTTCTTTCTATCTAGTGTTCTTCAGCCTCCAGGGATGATTACTGCTTCATTTGCCATCACCTCAAAATGGAACTTTCGCAGACAATACCCTAAATTTCTGTGTTCCCTTCAGCTTTCAGGGAGCTTTTTTCATGAACCTTGAGGTTCATGTTTAGCTGTAACAAAAAGCACTAGTCAAGCAGGAACAACACACCATAGAATCTAGATGATTCAACTATCCTGTCATGGTTATAGACGTAAGTTTTCAGAAGTTACAAGAACAAGCCAACATTTCTAACCATTTGATTCCATGTAACTGATGCTACCAATATTAAGGGTAAGATTCAGCTCCAGATTCAGACAACTAAATTGAGGTGTCTACAGAAGATCTAAGGTATCTAAGCTCCCATCCATTACAGTCAAAGAAAATTGAGGCAATAAAAATAATTTGAGCCTAACTACTCTGATCTAGCTCACTTTCAAGTATAGGCATCTAGGGGACAGTGCCTTAAAACATTTGAGATGCCACAAGGGTATCCTGTCTGGCCTCCAGCCACCACTCCAGAAACACAGGTCCTGTGTCATGTGTGCCAGCTCCATGGAGATTTCTCAGATACCTTAGAGCATCTAAAATGGCTTTGTAATCTACAGTGTGACTAAGTATCTAAGTTCTTATTCATATACCAAAGTTTAGATGTCTTGATCTTTAAACTGAATCCCAGCCTACATTACTTCTAGTCAACAACAGATCCAAGACTCAACTAAGAACTTCCTAACATATCCAACTCCAAATTCCTACTTATAGCTAAGTCAAGTTGTCAGCTTTTCTTTAAACTGATTTATTCTTGCAATACAAATCTTGTGTGGTGCCAATGCACATTTTACTTTTATTATCCAAATATATATTTTGGAACGAAGATTTCTATAAAAGACTCATCGAACTGGTACCCAGCCTCTTAAAGTAAGATCTATTTTCTGTATAACCCAGATGACTTATTCTACTAATACCAATATTGAATTGGACTGAACTGGGTGCAACACCGATGTTTTCTTGCTGTAACTCCCCTCATGTGAAACATGTCTCCTAGACATATCCAGGCTACGCAACTCATTATCAGAAATGGCTGGCTCCAGTGACATGCATGTGGAAAGCTAACATCAAATACCAAAAACTAAAAAAAAAAAAAAATTTGTACAACTGCTTTCTGGTATAAGCATCAGCACAACACCAGTTACCCTAAAAATGCAAAAAAAATTGTAAGCAAGCAGTGCAGCCTTGCAGAATAGGAACAAGAGGGAATAGCTCTTAAGTAACCAACGTATCTTCATCTCTAAAAGAATTATCCACAGAGAGATGTATTTCCCCTACTGACAATGTGTATTTGTCAGTATCGGGAAATGGACAGGGCTATCAAGAACATTCCAGTTTCTACTCCAAAAAAAATACAATGGTGCATATGCAGTGTTGCAGACCTTTCCTTGAAACGGTAATCACCAACCTTTTGCTTCCGCATTCACTGTCCCCAGAATTTACTGATGCTGCTACTCTGAAAAGCAACTTTTTCCTCCCTCCTTCTCAGGCCTGCCTAGCTGAAAACAGCTTTGTATTATAACTGTGAAGAGAGAAACAAAACTTGCTGTAATTAAGACATACAGAAATGAGAGACAAGCATATGATAATACACTGAATAATCTTGGAAAGAATATAAGAGATGCATTATATAGGATGTAGCTGCAGTAGTGAACCACTCTACTAACACAGTTAACTGACATCCTAAGTCCAAGCAATCAGCAACCAGTCCTTGCAACCTGCAGAACAAACTCTGGGCTTGCAAACTAACCAGCTATTTTTTGGATCAGCATTATGCAGCCATTAATTTCTCTCTTTTTAAAAGCAGTGTCACATAACCAATAACTGCAAACAATAAATTGCACTGCTTTCATCATTAGCAAGCAGAAATCTTAGACATCTTAATTGGCTTAATATAGAATTAATAAAAAATATGGTGAAAGATTATATTACTAGGTCATTATACTTTACTATCTGATAAACTATTCTAGACAGACTTTTATTACCTAAATTGTCATTTAATTTCCACGGCCTCAACTCTTATTTTCCAGACTATGTCAGATGGCAATTCAAGAACGTAGAAAAGAAATCTATATGGATATTAATTGTGAATTATTTTATCATGTTTAATGAAAACAAACAAACAAACAAACAAAAAACCAACCAACCAAAACCTAAACTTTGCTGTAAACCTGTGCCAAATACTGAATCCTTGAGAGCTTTGTGAAATTTTGGGGGCTGTCCTACCATTCTTTTTCCTTTACTAAGTGGAATATAGTGTAAGTATAGAAGCAGATGGCTATTGTAGTGAAGAACTCAAATATTAAGAAAAAAAAAATATGCAGATAAAAGACCCATCCCTAACACATCTGAATAGATACATCATCAAGGGCCTCACAGGATTCTGACCATGCATAAATCAAAGCATTCACGGACGAAGCAATCCTGTTTTGAAGCAAGAAATTCTTCTTTCTAGTGAAAGAACATACATATAATCAAGTTTTCTTTACATATATTGTCTGTCAGTTTTGCTAGGTACGTAGCAATGAAGCACCTGTTTCATGACAAGGGCTGTTTCTCCATTTTGAATTCTTAAACACTGAGAGTAGCCATCAGTAGCCACTCTCATTACTAGAACCACAGGCAAAGATTATCACAGCATCTGAAATAGCAGCTAAGGGATAGAAGAGTACACAGCACTTTGTCAGTTAGTATTTATACATCTTCCTGAAAATGATAAGCTTATCTGAATTTTGCTACAGAGATTAAATACTGATTTTGTTTGGTTCTATCCCTTTAGTTAAGATGTGAGGAAAAATATCAAGGACCAGATTGACTAAGAAGGCAAACTCTTCAAACATAAACTCAACAGAAAATATAAGATACAGCGAGCCCAGGATCTTACTATGATTTCTGATTTTGTTACTTAAAATTATCATTTAACCAGTTATAGAGAGAAAGCAAAGTTGGGCAACAGCCTTCCGGAGTATGGAAAAAGCCAGCTGATCAAAAGAAGATTTATACTGATGACAGAATATTTCCATTTAAAAATGCTATACCAAATGGATTCACACAGCTCTGTTTTTGCCAAAATACAACCTGTATATCAATTGTATCTGCTTAGAGTCTGCATAGAAAAGATCAGACTGAAATAAATCATGGAAAAACTGTGATAAAATGGAGTATATCACTTTTCTTTTTATTTGACTGCTCTCCAAAAGAGCTAGACTCATCAAAGCAAATACTAGATTAAAGAAAAGTGAACATTATGGAAATAAAATCTGAACGGTAGTTAAGGAAACCAGCCAATATAAAACCATCTGAATTTGCTATCAGGCACACAAGAGTTCTACCTGAACGAAAATTCATGAAGGTGAAAAAATGCCCCAAATCCCCTCCCAGTAGACCCGATTCATTTCAAGTTGCTACCGTTTTCAAAGCAAACTGAGGATTTATTCACCCTTTCATCCATCTGTGCCACTCACAGAAACTCAAGTCTAAAGCAACATGAAAACAAAAACAAAACAGAAAAAAAAAAGAAATACAGAACAAATTATCTTAAGAAAACCATTTCCTATGTTGACATCGAAAAACATATCCTGGCATTAAACATTAAACACAAGCATATTTGATTGAACCTCAAGGAAATGTTGCCCCTCTGTTCCCATCTTTCACATTTTCTAGTACCTAACTATGCAGCCCCATTAGAAGCTTTTTCTAGCTACATAACTGGGGTTTTTCCTAAAGGAAACTATCGTGCCAGATCCATCACTTGTACAAAATGAGAACAAATATTTTGTTTAAACCTGATTAATCTGGAGCAGGCATTAACCACTGCCCTTGATGTAAGCTTGTTCTGGACACATTGAGCTAGCCGACCTATAAACACAGCATCTACACAAGACAGTACGGAGCAATCGGTAACGCAGAAGAGGAAGTAGTTTTGAGATAACCTGGCAAAACACAACATTTTAGGCTAATAGCGAAGGCATTTCCAAAAGAAAAAAAAAAATTAATTCAATGAAGGCAAAGTATAAGACTGTGACAGATCTAAGGAGATAGTCCTAACAGGGTTTTAAGTCTTACATGGGGTTCTTAAGCTTAAGATACCTATTTGCAACACATCTTAGGCAACAGTGAGAGATCTACTGAGGCTAAGAAAGATGAAGGACCACCAATTTTCATCAGTTTCATAACCAATTAACTAGAAAAAAAGTCTGTCCACTTCTTGAAACATTTCAACAATCCATAGCAATGTGAACTAGACCAGTAACACCGAAATTAAGTCCCTTTCAAGCAAAATTGAATAAAAATACAGTAACAAAACCAATTCAGAAAGACACTATTTGTTTATTAACCTCCCCATTACAAATTAGTACACTAAACTTACTTTATTAGTTCCTAAAGTTCAAATGACATATGCTCATTACTCATTACAGAAGATGGAAACATGCAAATAATGAGGGCTATATAAAAAAAAAGCAATCCTCTCCACCAATGTCCTAGCTGAAATCCATGACACCATGGATCCGTAGGACTTGAGCAAGCATCACTTCCAGTCTTAACCTCCTTAAACACCCAAGGGAAAGCCTCCTTTGGTGCATTACCTTTCTGGACATTGTTATGCAAAACTTTTTGGGGTTTGGTTGTTTGACATGAAAAGTGCAGCCACTTCTTTGCCATTCTTATTAAACGAAGTTTAATGCTCACAAGGTACCCGACGGTTAGAAGACCAGCTGATGAAGAAAAGGAAAGCAGAGTACAGAAGTACACTGTACTTCTAGTTCATCTAGTGCACACAACGTAGCTGAAGCCATTACTGGGGATTTTGTTAGTTTTACTATTTCTACACATATTTGAGAGTATATCTTTTTTCCAGTCTGGAAAATAATCTTCAAATCTATTTGTCTCACACTATTACGGGAACTCCCACGTGATATGTTAAGGATCTGCACTGTCTTTAAGGGCAAGAAATAGAGAGATAAGAAAAGAAACAGGAACAATAAAAAACAGCACAGACATTTTGACATCAAGGCAAAATTTTCCTTTTCTGAGTGGCAAGCTTTTTCTTTAAAAGATGAAAGGATCACAATCAAAAGGCTCAAAATATTAAACAACAAAACACACATACTTATTTTCTCCACTCAAACAGCAAAACAGATTGAACCAAAATGTTTCAAAGAGCACAAAAACCTGCTCTTTAGCTTCAGTCACCCAAACTGCCTTTTTGAGGTTTTAGACAGCCTATGGTAGAAACTTCAAATGGAAAAGTGGACCACATTCATGGTGGTTGTCTGTACCTGGACTACCTATCCTGTAGGACATATACTGCCAGACACTATTCAGACCATTTCACGTGAAGGTATAGGAGCCTTCAGCTGCCCACAATCACTCCTGACGACTAGGCACCTGGAGCTTGATGGCAATCTAAAAAGCTTTGGTTATTTCACCATTGTTCCTGACTGTTTTGCCAAAAGTACCACTGCTCGCTGCGTGAAGTGGAAGTAGTAATCCTCCAAACCAACATGGCTGGTTTCAAGAGGGACTAGTCCGGCTCTCCTTCTCCAAAAGGGCTGGTTTCAAAGGCAGTTTCTGGTACTGTACAGAAGCATCAGTTTTAAGTTGCTCAGCACAGCAAAGCAATCCTTGAAAGGAACAGATTTCTTTCATCAGTACTGGCACTTAAAATAAGACCGTATGTCTAAGCTATAATATGCAAAAATTTCCAATGACAGCTTATTTTTCTAGTAGGAAATGTGATTTACATAGATTGAACTTTAGAATCCTTTTACAAGTTTCATGAGAAAAACTGGTTTCCTTATAGTAAAAAAAACACTTCTCACTGCTCACAAGAAGCAAGCTTTAATACTGCAGTTACGAGCCTTGCTGGGGACACACACCCAATTTAGTTATATCTATCAGCCTCTCACAGGAGCCAAAAGAAGTAGCTGACTTTTCTAGAAAAAAGTAAGAACAGGAAAGGCACAATAAGGAGTTGCTGGGAGCTGCTGAAAGAACACAACAGAAAGCAGAGAAAGTACAGAACTGCAATGATGTGATTGAAAGCAATGGAAATGGAAAAGTTAAGCAGAAAGCCTAAGCAGATGGAGAGTGGAAAGCCAGTTAAGCAAGTAAAACAGTAACAGGATTTATTTTCTACAGATAACTGGAAGAGAATTCAAAGGTAGGAGTCATGGACAATACAGAGCAAGTCCAACCTGTGTATGGAAACACTAAGATCAGGGAACAGGCATGAATGCAAATGTGAAGGCTGAAGAAATCAAGCTCAGAAGAATATAAGAATGAAAAAATAGGTGCTGCAAGTAATTGAGCCAAAAGCGCTTTGGGCTGCTGCAGCTTGCTTCACACACAACACACATACACATGAAGCACCTTACTTTGCTCTTTGCTTCTAATTATACCTGGATGGAAAGCTTAAATCGCACTGCAAAAGGTAACATTTCCTTTCCCAGGGAGGGGTGGGCAGCCTCAATAGCGGAGGGGATGGGGACTCCACTGGAAAGTGAGGGGGGGCTCTCCAGAAGTGCTGAAAATCTTTAACCTGGTGAATGAGCACTTGTAGTGATCACACCTAGTTACAGACATTCACTAGTACTGCAATTAATGGCCTTGGCCAAGTTATTTTTTCCCACCTAGTAATCATGATGTAAGCTCTAGGTTCACCAGTATCACCACCTCCAAACTTCTGTCACGTATCTTGACAGAACAAGCATTCATGTACAACTTTCATTTTACACCTGCACACACCCTTCCAGGCTGACTCTCTGTCACAAGGGACTGAAACAGCAATTTAATGACCTCCTTTCCCCTGGGCAGCACAAAGCACATCTACTGACTCCAGGCCTAAGAGCAGCATCCCTGATTTATCAACTTGGGAAAAGCAACTACTTTCTGAAAAGGCACCACAGAAACAATTCTCATGTGTTGCACTATCCCACCAAAAGTTCACAAGGTTGAACCCTGAATCCCAGTTGGCTTTCAGAGGGAATTACAAATCACACACTTAGAGGGGAATATGAGGGTCCCTCAGACAAAGCAGGTACCCAAAACACGTCATCCACTGGGATAGCATCTCCTAGCTTGGCAAGTTTTCAAAGCTGGAATCTTTAAATTACTGTGTTGAACCAGAACTATTTACTAGTCTTCTGCAAAATGAATGCTTTTGTTTAAGGGCTTAAACGAGTCTATTATTAGTAGTACTATAGAAAACAATAAAAAAAGCCCTACTCTCACATGTGGGAGAATGAGCTGGGCAGCATTTAGAGATTTCTAACATTTCATATCCTAAAGTAGGGAAAAAAGTTGTGAAAGGTGCATACGCAACTGCAACAAACACGGATAATCAGAAAATTCTGGATTTGTGTGCACAGAATCCATGATATTTATCCTGTTACACATACAGGAATATTCTTGCCGAACTAGGTTACTTCCTCCAGAGACTATACGGTTTGCCAGAGAAGAAAAAATCTAGTACAAACAACAAAAGGAAAATGCAATTTTAAACTAAAAGTAGTTAAGTACTGACGCTTTTGTTTGGGTTATTACTTATGATACTATGGTATCTAATGTCTGTCATTTCTGAAGTGTCAGTGACAGCCAAGTTCAAGATCTGTTACCTAAAAGTAAGTCAGGAGAACCTCTGGGCTGGGCTCGCATAGCTCTGTCCTCCTTCTTCCCATTTGCTTTCCCAGTGGATCTTGTACTCACAACTGTGTCAAGTTTGAATGCCTTTTCATTCTTTGCTATCAGGTACACTATTAAGGAAATCTGCCTATTCAAAACCAAAAACCAGTCAACTCACCTCCTTCTAAGAGGAATCCTACATTACAGGAAATTCACAGTCTTTCAGAAATAAAACTTTTTTGTTCGTTCGTTTGTTTCAGATGAATGTTGCATGAAAATACACAGCATTGTCCACCAACAAAATCCCAAAGATTTCAGCATACTTTCTAATCCATTAAAGCAAAACTTTTAGCTAGACAATTAAGTATCTTTTCACACACTTCTCTTCAGATAAATACACAACAGTACCATAAAAGTCACTGTTTATTCAGTTTAAAAAATAATGCTTATTTCTTTCTGCTCTTTGCTTTCCATAAGCTTCCCAATCATTTCTACTGATTTTAGATGTATCGTCTGACTTTAGGGTTTGTTTGGTTTTTTTTTAAAGAAAGAAATGGATTGCTAAATTCCATAAATAATACTGTGGGCAGCTTGGATAAAACAGAATCTAAGGAACAGAAATGATGTGATTATAAAAGTCCCCTTCTCCCCACCACTGCCCTGCAAACCCAACCACATACTGAGCTCTGAAATGGCAGACCAGAAATTGATAATATCTGCTTAGGTTAGCACTATTTGATAGATAATTATCACTGGAGAGGGAGCAGGTCTAGACTGGTTTCTATTGTTTGGTTTTTCTTCTTTTTTCTTCCTTCTAAAGAGAGGAAACCACTAAAATACATCCCAAGCTTTCTTCAAAATTGGATGCCAAAAAGCCTACATGCCAACATTAGACAGTTTTAAGGGGCCACAGTTCACATGCCCTACATACGCTTGTTCTTACAGATATATATATTAACTGAAAAACAAAACTTGTTTCCTCCCTTGACAAGCGCACTCAAAAAATGTTTTAGTTACAACTTTGTAGTTGTAATGAACTCTCATATCACTAAATACTTTCCCGGCAGCTTAAGTCCACAGTAAAGTAATTATAAGCATCCCTTCTAAAGTGTTTGATTTGGAAGAACTTTTTGTCCTCAAGTTGATAAGACGTCCGTGAGAGACATAAAACCATGGATGACAAAACTTTAAACTAGTCCATCAATAACACTTGTAAAAACAGACAGAAATACACTATTGGGTCAGAAGATGAAAGGCAGGGCAACTGATAGGAAAAAAATGGCATTTCTGAGGTCAATTTCCTCGTGTAGCATCTAATCCTGCACATATATGGCACTTTGGCTGTATGAAAATGAAAAGAGAGAGGCTGTGTTTAACCAGATAATTTACAGTCCTATATTCTCACTCATAAAACCAGCAAGTGCATATCTAACATCTGAACCATTCTTAGCTGTTTAAGTCAGTTTTCATAGCTCCCTATAAGTCAGATGTCACTACTATGGAGCAATTTGAGCAAAGTTTTTTTAAAAATACAGGAAAAAGATTAACTAGATATTATTTTAAGAGAACAAAATTATATAATCTAGTTAGCCATGAAATCCAAACCATTATTATATGCATATAGTTCATGATAATCACAAATAAAAGAGAATCATGCAGGTTGGAAAGGACTTCAGGAGGTCCCCTGGCCCAACCCTTACTCAGAGCAGGTCCAGCTGGGCCAGGCTGCTCAGGGCCATCTCCATGTGAGTACTGAGTCTCTCCAAGGATGGAGATTCCACTTCTCTCCAGGCAGCCTCCTACTGCACTTGACCATCCTCAAGGTAAAAATTTCTTCCCCAAATCTGTTTGGAATTTCCCACATTCCAGCTTGTCTTCCTTGCCTCTGACCCTGTCACCATGAGCCTGCATTTTCTCTACCCCCTCCCACTAGGTACTTGTAGACAGCAATAAGGTCCCCCCAGGCCACCTCTAGTCTGAACAGAAGTTCTCTTAGCTCCTCCTCATACACTCCGTGCTCCAGCATCCTGACCATGTTGGTGGCCCTCCACTGGACCAGCTCCAGCATGGCCTTGTAGTGGGGAGTCCCAAGCTGGATGCAGTACGCCAGATGTGGTCTCACAAGTGCTGTATGGAGGGGAAGAAGCTCTTGCCTTCACATGCTGGCTACACTCTTGCTAACCAGCCCATTTTGTAGTTGGCCACCTTTGCTGCAAGGACACACTGGTAACTCATCTTCATCTTGTTCACCAGGTCACCCAGGCCTTTTTCTACAGATGTGCTTTCTCTCCACTTTCTTCCCAGCCTACACTATTGCACAGTGTTATTCCATCCTAATCGCCGGACTGCTCATCTGCCTTTGTCGAACTTCATGGAGTTCCTGCCAGCTCATTTTTCCAGCATTCCTAGGTCACTCTGAAAAGCAGCTTGCCTTCTAACATGTATAGTCCTCAGGCTTGTGGATAGTGCAATCTGTCTCATCATACAGCTTATCAATACAGATGCTAAATTGTTCAGCCCATTATGTTTTAACCACAATATTTCATTAATAATTTTGTTCTACTTCTAAGTGGAACAGAAAACTTGAATTTACGTAGAGCATAAAAGTAGTGGTCTGAACTAAGTACCTCTCGACATTACTCCTAAGTCTTCTCTCATACAAGTAAAAGTCAGAACAAGCTATGTGTAATTTACTCCACTCTGATACCCGGGTGAGAGTTTCACCCAGGATCATGAGCAAGTATAATAATTTTTTTCACCGAGGAACCATATGAAACTGCTGTAGCTTACATTTTCTTACATTAGAAAGTAAGTATTAACCGTTTCTCTGTCCGACGGCAAAGTAATTTTAGACTACTTGTAATTGAAATTAGAAAACCAAATTACTACACAGTCCATCTTAGAATGCTGCCTCTGAACTCTGTCCTCCTTTTTATTTTGGATTTTGAGTGTTCTTTTACTTTCTCAAAATCTATGCGGTCCCCCAAACTAGTTGTTTACTCTTTGTTTTCTCTAATAACAAATGAGAAAAGGGATAATTTTCACTTTCTCTTTGTAGGCTTTTCCCATTTTCTTGAGAATTGTTTTCTCTCATCTTCCCTGGACTTGGTCTGTCCTTCCTTCCACCTCTACTCTCCTGTGGTCCTCGACAGGATTTTCTGGATCATGGGGGTTTTTTTTGGTTTGAGGTTTGCTTTTTTCCTAAATACATTTTTTTTAGAAATTGAAAGGAACAGTTTGCAATAACTCTTCAAAAAGGCAGATAAACAAAAATGTTGCAGAAATATTTCTCTGAAGACAACTGGAAGTATTTATTTTCACATTTTCATTTTAGAAAATGACTAAGAAGTTTTAATAAATGCTTCCTCTTCTAACTGCATCATTTTCTGGACAGAATCTAGCAGTTAATTTGTTTCTCTGTTCAAGGGGTAAATGCTCTTTGCAACAAAAGAAAGCATAATAAATATCTGCTAACATACTGGCAGCTTTTCTGTGTTTACTTGACCTGAACTTTTTCATTTTATGGCCATTTTTTGTAGTAGCATCTACTGGTTTTCCATGTGAAAATTTTAGTTGAGATTATGAAAGGCAGGAAGATTAATCTAACCTCATTTTCTCTAATTAAACAACCTCATTTTATCCATGGTTTAATGCGAATGACTAATGGCTGAAAGATAGTCATCTCTCTTTCTTTATACTGTCCTAAACACAGTTAATATTGCTTCTAAGTTAGATCATAGAAACATTTATAGCACCAATGTGACTTTTTTGTTTCAGCGTAGCACAGTTAATTAGAGACAGACAATTTTTTTGTGTGATTATTTCTAGTGTGTTTACTCATCTTACACTATTTGGTAATTTAGAAACAAAATGTGAAGTCCAACCTTTTCAAGAAAAACATTGTCGGAGGGATTTTTTAGGTCAATTCTCACCCTTGGAAAGTTCTTACTAAAAAAAGAAACACAAAAAAAAGCCAGTGGACGTTGCAGCAACATGAAAGTACACTGATTCTAAGAGGATCATCAAAACCACAAATATTCTGTTGTTAAACAGCTGGATTTTTCACAGTTCAACAATAATTCCCTACAGTATCTGTTAACTGATTAATATATTTCTAAGGTACGCTAAAGAGGTTAATTCCAGAAGGGATCATTTTCATCCACATACAGAAAAGTAATTCAGAGTTAAATTTTTTTCTTTTTTTTTAAAAACACTACAGATGGTAAGACGTTTCAGCAATGGGGGGGGAGAGAGAGAACCCTCTCTGTCACATTGTTTCAGCTTGAGTTCTGCAGATACCAAGACCTGGAGGACCTCTGTGCATGTTCTTGTCCAACACAGGACCAGTCCACATTAAGCCAACAGAGACGGTTGTGTCAGGCTGGATCGTGTGGAGGAAGTCACAAACTCTAGCCAAGTAGTTATGTGAGCAACGTGCCAGCAGAAGAATGCTTTTGGTAGATCAGTCCATGTTGCCTAAGACAGCAGCAAAGCTACACTGACAAGAAGCTTCCTCCTGCAGGCATACATCCCATCTCCATGAGAGGGGTCTACCGACACGGCTGCATCAGCCAAGGCTCTGTTGCAGCCCTGCACAAAGTCACTGCCCATCCCTCCCCAAGAGAGCCTTCAAGAGCAACTCTTCACATCATCGCCAGAAAAAAAAAAAAAAAGTACCTCTGGTTAAATAATTTTGGTCGGTGTCCTTGTTTCTGCTAAACAGCATGTGCAAGCAGCCCTTTAAACACATACACGCACCGAAAACCGTTAATGTCTGGGCACTCTTTTGTAAGAAGATTTGTACCAAATTAAACGGAAACTAATACATAACCCTGGTTAATGCAGTACCATGACTGAAATTAAAAGCCTTGTTTTTCTCCTTGCTGAGGCAGAGCAGATAGCAAGGTCACACAGGTCATTTCTGAAGGGGAAACAGACCATCAGTCAGGATACTTTCCAAGTAGAACATATTTACAAAACCTGAAGTGTTCCAGCTCCTTGAATGAGGTGATTCTTGCATGCACTTCATCAACATTCTCTTGTATAAATACAAGAGAAAACATAACTACTCTTGCAATAAGAAAACTTTCTGGAACCCTTTCAGGCTGTGACACATTAGGAATGCTGAAGATCACAATTCCTATTCTGCCTTGTTTTTGAAATCTGCCTCAAAACCCCTATCCAGACCTGCTCCATATCCTATAAATGAACTTTTTAATTTTGTCAAGGATTAGTGTCTAGCCACCAGAAAGACTTACATAACCATCCAAAAACAATTTTTTCAGGTGATACTCCTACATAGGATTTTTTAACTCTAGGAGTTTTCTCCTAGGTATACACACATCAGTGAACCAAAATAAAAACCAGGGGATACAACACCAATATTAATGAATTCAAATACTATCACGTGTTCTTTCCAATACTTTCTAGGAGAATTCATGGAAAAGCTGGCCTGAGGATGGTCTCACAGGCTATGAGAAGATGCTTTACCTAAAAAGCTGGTTGGTTGTTCTTCATTTCCACCTTGTGCTAAAGCAAGCCTTAATGATCCCTCTATTAATTTGTTTTATGGGTTTTGTCCTTGAATGAATATGCAGAAAAATGTATCAGTGTGAGGAGCTGCAAACTTTTTTCAAAGCCAATGGAGTTTGGGAATGTAAATGATGTACGTGCCTGCCAGCACAAGGAGCAGCAGACAAGACTAGCATCCTGGCAGCCCATCAGCAACGGGCAAGTGAGGCTGGGAGAATCTCCCCCATTTGAACTCCAGTTTAAATGCAACTGTTTGCATCTTAATCGGTGCTAAGCAATAGCAAGAGAGACCTTATAACAAGATGCTACCAGCTTAACAGCATGAAGGCAGTCAGCTAGATTATTCTCTTTAATATCTCATAAAACAGTACTTTATTAAGACATTACACAGGAAGATAGCAGTAGTCATCCAACAGCAGTAACAGCCGCAGGAATTTCAGCATTAGGCTTTGTTACTATCTGTACTATTTCTATTTTGGTTTTTTCCTTCCAAATACAGTTGGAGTCAACACACAAAAACACACTGACCCAAAGGCTATCCATCCAAAGTGATTAGATAAGAGCCAAGGAAAGGAAGCTGAAAATATGCTTGCTAAGGGTTTCATACACATAGCATACAAAAACTTTTGTCAGGAAGGAAAGAGAAGACAACAGCCAGCTCTGCTTTTCTTGAAGTTGAGAAGAAATACAGGAGGGATTGCTGGCACCACTCATCTCTAAACCAGTTCTGGATCTTAAGGATTCAATGTAACTAGGCATTGAACCACACTTAATTTTTAGAACATTAGGTAAATCGAGCGTAGTGTAAATATTTTCATCAGTCTGACCCTGAGCACAAAACTTTTTGATGGCTCTTAAGAACTAGACCCTGTCTTTGTATCCACACGGACAGAGTAAGCACTGCCCCCAGCTGAGGTGGTTTTCCCTAACCTACTTCTATGTATAAGTAGAAAGACACAAAAGCATGTTACACATAGGCTGGTCTACATGTCTTTTTTTTTTTTTTTTTTTTTTTTTTACTTTTTCACTATTACATTCTATAAATAACGTATTTCTACCTGAATACACATTTCAGGGGCAGCGAAATGACAGGACACCCCTAGGAAAGTGCTGCCTGCATTTTGGTACATGTCCAATCTCACTGATCTTATTTATTTATAGGTGAAATTCTGTCATTTCTTTGTTATGAGAAGGATGGTTGCTCAAGCGGGGAAAAAAAACCAAACAAAACAGTAAATCAGCACTAACTTTGAGCCCCAGCAACTTCATATATTGGGTCTGATAAGCAAGTGAAATTCTCATAAAGGCTATTGTCTTCTCTCGCACGGATTTAAAGCATAGCATACAGCTATATACATTTAAAACACCCTGTGAAACATTTTTACTGCACTAAAAGCTGATAGGACCTATAGAAGTGCTTAAGCCCAGACAATTAAAGGTTTTGAATCCCTTATTTTTTAATGATATATATTAGGTGCATGCACATTAGGTTTTTTGTTTGAATGCAATGCCGGTTTTTGAATCAAGTTTCCTGATTGTCACCACTCACTGTATTTGGCTCATTTTGTGGAGCGGTCTCAAAGCACTTGAAGTGAATTCTTTTTGGATAAAAAGTAATTAGAAGATATGTTCCAGGAGTTTACCTAATACACCTGAGCTGTAAGCAGGCATTCAGTCCATATGATCAGACTACAGTTAGTCCAAAAGTAAAAAAAAAAAAACACAAAATACCCCAAATCTCCTGCTCCCTACCAAAGAAACAAAACAAAAAATTAAAATCAAGATCAAAAAAACCTAAAATGATGTGAAAAAAGTCCACTTCCCCCAGAAAATTTAAAATAAATTTTTAAATATCTCCAAGCCTCACACTCTCCTAAAAAAATCCTTGATACTGTATACTGTGGGCATCTGGTCTACAGATCAACACTATTTGCTATTGAAGACACAGGCCATAAAGAGCAGAGTGTTTACTACTTGCATATAGTTTGAAAATCTATATATGTAAGCTCATTACTTTAATTAAGACGTAAGAGATTGGTGTGGAAACTATTCTAACATGAACATGGGGTACTTACTACAAGTGCTCTGTTTTTCTCTTCAACAGAATACAGAAGAGAAAAATGTCATTCTTCTTTATGGTGTACTTGTTATATTTCCACTGACATGCTAACATAAGCAAGAATAATATGATTAAATTATTCTGAATTGTGCAGTCATAAAGAATTACACATGACTCAGAACAACTGCAAATTGAAAAAACCAGCCTATAATTCCAAGAAGAGAAACAGCAGCAGATTTTGGCTTTCTCCCTAAAAGAAGGTTCCTGGTCAGTGGAGATTCTGACTCACCAAGATGTTTTGCACTATTTCTACTCCATTATCATTGATTAGGTTGAGTGCAGCCCCAATATGTCTTCTTTATCATTAGCCAAACTTTATGGTTTATTCTTATCTCTTGTAAGCTCCATAGCTAGTATAGGTCCAGGAGATGAGTTTCTTCTCCAGTTGACAAGATGACTGAGCCTGTAGAGCTCCAGCCTGTTTGAGCAGGCTAAGACCACAACAAGGAATGTGGTCAGTTAGCTAGTCAAATCCGCAGAGGTCGCTTTAAACCTTCTTTGAAGTAGATGGCACATTCAGCAAGGTTTCAGTGCAGTTGGGCAAGCTTTTCTCAGGAACCCAAAGGTTCATCCAACCCAAAGGTTTGCAACCTGAGAATTAAATTTCTTTAGTGATGATGGGATTGTCCACTTAGTAGTTATTAGGAGAATTCCTTGAAATTAATATTAACAATTTTGCTTTAGAAACAGCCCCAGATAGCCTTCTCTGAGGCCAGACAGAACAGGATGGGATGAGAACTGCAGGGTACTGCTAGACCTTTCCCCTGCAACAGCTACTCACGCAAACAGAATGAAGCTCTAAAGAGAAAGCACTGCCTTGGGTTTGCCTGAATAAATATTTCCCAGCTTCTCAAGGAGCTGCTCTAGTTGCACTGTATTTCCTTTACAGAAGTGTTGATAGCTCTTTGAAAATTCCACAGATAGCAGCAGAGGAACCAGAGACACAATAGCTTCTCTTTTTTTTATAGTATTCCAGAACTTGTACGATATTGCCAAGAGACTTGTATACAACAGAATTTACAAGTTTGACAGAAGGTCATGCACACGTGCTATGCATATGCAAATATTTCTCCCTCCTCCTGCTACTTTTATAGGGAGAATATAAGCTGAATAACTGGAATCTCTGACTGCAGTAGATACCAACAATAGTAACCAAGTATCGGGCTGACAAACTGTCCTTGTTCCTTGAGTACCTACAATATAAGTCGCCAGATCACAGGCCCCTGTTCTTACAGTAGACTTTAATCTCCTTAACCTCTGCTTGAAGAGCAACATGACAGGACATAAGCCATCCAGGAGACCACTGGAGAGTGTCAGGGGTGATATAAGAGATACCACTGGGTGAGCCAGCCAGGGGTGATGCAGAGCTGGATCAGCTCTTCACAAATAAGAAAGACCTGACTGGGGATACAATAATCAATGCCAGCCTTGGGTGAAGTGACCATGGACTAGTACAGTTTATAATCCTAAGGGGATCGAGGAAGACAAGTAGGACATTACAGACTGGACTTAAGCCAAGGGTAAATCATGCCTGATCAACCTGATTGCCTTCTATGGTAAAATAACTCGATTTATGGACAAGGGGAGATAGAAGATGTCATTTATCTCACTTTAAGTAAGGCTTTCAAAACTGGCTCCCAAAAAATCCTTGTACCCAAGTTGGGATATTACAGTCTAGATGGATGGACAACCAACTGGGTAAAAAACCTGTTGTTGGATGATGGGGCTCAGAAGGAAACAGTTAATGGGTTATACTCCACCTGCAGGCCAGTAACAAGTGGAGAAGGAGTCTGTAATGGGACCTGTCCTGTTTAGCATCTTTATCAATGGCTTGGAGAAGGCGATGGAGTGTACTGTCATCAGGTTTGCAGATGACACCAAATAGGGGCAACTGTGCATACACCCAAGAGCAGGACTGCCATCCAAAGGAACTTAGCCTGGAGGAATGGGCTGACAAGAACAGTATGAAATTCAACAAGGACAAATGCAAAGTGCTGCAACCTGGAAACAATACAGGCTGCAAGGATTCAGGCTGGCAACAGACTGACTGGCTGAGGAGGAGCAGGTCTCTCGAAAAGGATCTGGTGGATGGCAAGCTGAGCAGAAGCCACCAGTGTGCACAGGCAACAAAGGCAACCAACAGTATCCTGGGCTATATTAGCAGCAGCATAGCATACTAACATGAGCATAGATTGAGAGAAAGATCATATCACTTTACTTGGCATTCATTAGACTGCATCTATGATAGAGTCCAACTTTGGGTCCCCAATACAAGAAAGACACCAATAAACTGAAGCCAGTTCCATAAAGGGCCACCAAGATGATCAGGGGCTGAAACACATCTCCTATTAAAAAACTGAGTTTGTTCAGCCTGGAAAAGAGAAGGCTTTGTGGGGACCTAATAGCAGCTTTCCAGCATCTATGACGAGGCTACCAGGAAGACAGGCTCTCCACAGCAGTACACAGCAGGAGGGCAAGGGACAACAGGCATAAGATGAAACAAGAGAGGCTCAAACTGGATATAAGGAAAAAACTTTCCCCATGAGCGCAGTCAAACACGTACGCAGGTTGCCCGGAGAAGCTGTACAGTCTCCATCCTTAGAGGTTTTCAAGACCCAACAGGACACAGCCCTGAGCAACCTGTTCTCCATATCTGACCCTGCTTTGAGTAGGAAGTTGGACTAGAGACCTCCTGAGGTCCCTTCCAACAGAAATCACCCTATGGTTTTATAATACTATTTCACTCACATTCCCCGTGATGATATTACAAGCTCCTTCTACTAAGTAGCGTTCAGACAGTGATCTTCATAGTTTTAGGAAAAAAGGATCATTTCAAGAAGCATCACAGTTTTTAGCACCAGACACTGGAAATAAATAACTTCATGGTAAGGAATGCCAGGTACTTTCATTTCAATTGGTTCATATTATTATTGTTGCTGATGTTACTCTGAGTCAGACAGGGGAAAAAAATAAATACACGCTCACATTGGTTTCACACATCTGTGTAAGCCAGCTGAGTCTGGGCCAAGGTATTGGAAAGGCTTATTGAGACAGGCCAATTGCAGTGCAATATACATAAACAAAACAAAAAAAAATTGTTCCCCAAAATTAAACTAATATGCTTTGACAAAACTTACTAGACAGAGAAAATGTCAGAGCACAGAGTAAATTAGGTAGGTTAAGTCATGGAACAGGCTTCTAAAAATACTCTCTTTGCAAGTTCCTTAGCATGGAAAACTACAAGAGAGGAGTAATTTTGTTTACAAGGTATTCTTTTAAAACCCAGGACATGCTGTTGTGATTACCTCAGATACTTCAGTCCCATATGTTGCATCTGACAAAACCACTCAGTCATTAACTTGCATTTTCCTTTAACTACTCATTTCAAGGCAGAGAGCAGAATAGCAGCATACATGATCTAGAGACGCTGAGGCTCTCTTCACGCTGTGACTCAAAAGAAGTTTCTAGCCAGAACAGGTTCTGCTCCTGCAAACATGTATCTGGTGTTGCAGACAGAAATTCATTTGCCTATAACAACATATATTGTCAACGGAAGAAAGGACAGGACAGGTAGAGAAAATTCCTGTGCAAGTCATACCACCTTCAACCCAAGCTGGATTTCTCACAGTGCTAGTACTTGGATTCCAACACCCACAGCACCAAAATAAGATTAATGAGGATTTTATTATTATTAACGAGATTTGCTGCAGATAACAGATTCACAGAATGCAGAGCAGATTCACCATAACAGATCCAGCTTCAGTTTTCTACTGCTATAGATTTAACTACTGCATTATTGCTTTGTTGTCCGCATAGCAGCTTCACCTATGCAAAGTGATGAAGAGCAAGAAAGAAGAGAAGCCAGTACAAAATAAAGGGGGCTTTTATGCATGTGCTACATTTCCTTATAGTATTTGAAAGATTATTTGTATGTATTTAAGTAAATAGATGCATGTAAGTATTTTCAGGGCCAAAAAATGCTTATCATTGTATACTTTGAGAGTTGCACTGCTGGCAGTTTGGAGCACAGCCACACAAGCATTACCTTTCTGCAGCTACTTATGTAATTAAGTATTTTCAGGATTAGGTTCACAGATATTTATTCATCATGTAGGCTTTCTGATCACTGCTGAAATCCCATAATAGAAAACAGGAATCTATTTTGAAATAACAAATTATTACAAAATATGGGAGGGTTAAGTTATAATTCAATATTTTGACATGAAAATAGATTCATTTTGCTAATTGTTAAACTTTCATCAAGTTATCTTTCAAAGAAAATCTTATTTTGCTGGATATTTACAGAAGCATAATTTCTAAGAATGTCATAACAATTCATATGTAAAGAAAATTTATGCATCTCCTTCTGTTTAGAGGACATACACATGCATTATTTTTAGCATATATTAGAAAACAGAAGAAAAATTTTAAAAAGATATCTTTGAGAGCAACAGTCAGCTCCACTACGCAAGGTATGGCAGTAGTTTTATTCAGCCTTTAGACATGTTCTGTGCAGGACATTTTCTCTAGGGAATCAACATCAGAATCCTAAAGTGAGGATTTATTTTATAAAGTAAGAGTTTATTTCAAATTTGTATCACCTCTGCCTATCCAATAGGTAGCAAAGTCTTCAGATAGCTAAATACACCCTTAGAAAGTCAGCCTGTATTCACATCACCGCATGAATTTAAGTCCTGGAGACACGAATTCTAGCTTCTTGAAGAAATGAAGTTTCCCTGAGTTAAAAACTACCGAGTAGTAAAGGTTAGCTGAAGGTTGAAATACCTTTTCTTGCAGGAAGTATTGCCCTGAGCTTCCTCAAGCATTCAGCTGATAAATACTGAACACTTTCTCACCTCTTCTCCCCACTCAGCTGGAATGGATGCAATGCTTACCAATGCTGCCCAGGACCAGGAGGCTTAAAGGAGGCAGCCAAGGGTCAGCTACAACTTCATCTAACTGGAACTAATCTGCATGTGGCACAGCATGGCCTGAAGCCAGGAGCAGGTTTAGCTACAAAGATGGATGATTTCTTCCTGCCTATTCAGATCTTCCTTTCCCTCTCAGCATTCAGCACTGGCCACGATTTTCAGTCCTGTTTAATGGATTTTCATGGACTTAGGAAACTGTACGTGCAGGAGACTGCACATCCACTAATACCCTCTCTACTTGTAATTGCAATACGGTAGAAGGACATGGACAAAATACATCAGGACTATACAGATCAGACATGGGTCTACTTAGATGTGACTTTAAAAGAAATATCAGCCTGCTGACTGATTACTGCAAAAACTAGAAGATGATTGCCTCCACCAAGGAAAGAAAATTGTGAATAGAAACTAGATTATAGCAGTACAAAGACAACATAGCAAAACATTATCTAAAAAGAATAATTATACAAGACTAAGTACTTTATACCAGTTTTCATCCTCAAAATTTCTCAAATGCTGTGTGTCCTTTCAGATAAGAAAACTAAATGACTAAGATTTAATAATCACAAGTGCATGACCTAGTTTCCAGTCCAGTGCCCAGTCTACTACAATATTTTCTCTCTTGCTGAAGTAGAGCTCACTAATTAAAGAGGGAAAAAAAATATGTGTACTCTTACTCATTACATAGTTCTGAAGTAAGACAAAGAAAGCTTCAATCATATGTTTAAAGATTTGTGAAGTGTACCTGAAAGCAAACCAAAAAGGGTGTTTGTTAGTCACACACCCTGTTTAAATTGCTAGTGGAACATTATGACAACTAAACTGTACTTTCCTATATTCATCTATTCTTCTTACCTGTGTTTTACCCACTTACTACAGTTTTACAGTTTTACCAACTTACCTGTGTTTTACCCTTACTACAGAATAAAGTTAGAGGACTCAGTAACTATAGAACCAGAAGGAAGTTATTTCTCGCCATGAACTATACAAAGGTAAGACATTTAGGAAATAACATTAGTTTGAAGGGTGTGTTTCTTTATCCTACAGATTTCTTTTCCCCCCCCTAAGAATTACACCTCAGAAGGAAGCACACGCTTTTTATTTTCTACTTTAAGCTTATCCAGGTACTCCAAGAGGCACGAGAGCTCGGTACCTCAAACAGTTTCATGCAGATGCCTGACCTGGAACACTTTTGCTCTGCTGGCAAATGCCAGGACAGTGGCTACAAGACAGAGCCAGGCAGGTTATGTTTCCCCAGGTGGGATGCAAAGTGAGATGCTCTACTTTCCCTGAGCTTAGGTAAAGTGTTCCTTTCAAGCAGCTGCTGAGGGCGTGTGGCGAAAGCCACCTTCGATGCAGAAAAAAAGCAGTACAGTGAGTACAACATGTTTTCTGATACCTGTAAGACACCTTTTCTGATACCTGTTTACACAGACTCACCTACATTTATTTATTTATTCTCACCTAGAATGAATGTATTTGGTTCAATTACTGCAGTGTTCTAAATATAAGAATTTGTATGCTCTATAAAAGTAAAAAAAAAAAAAAAAAAATATCTGAATTTTAAGGGCCATTCCTTGTTTCTTTACCTGACCCTTGACTGACCTAATAAACAGACAGCCATGCCAAATCCCCTATCACATGAGCAAGAGGAAAGCTTTATCCAGCCTTTGCTTAGAGAAAGCAATGTAATTGGTAAGCCTCATCCTTAGAGAATTTGGCATGAAATCTTAACAAAAAGCAACAACACAAAAAAAGATAAACCACACTGCTTTTATGCTCTCCTAAGACTATTGTACATACAAAAAATTGTATGCCTTAAAGACATAAATTTGTATGCTTTACAACACAAACAGCTGATGTCTTCATGTCCAGAACTCTGTTAAAAATTATATTACCTCAAGCTTGTTGTTACACATAAGCTATGCATAGAAATAATACACCAAAGTTCATTAACTTCATGAATAGATGTTTCTTGCACACAAACTCTAGTAAATTTTTTCAAAGAACCTTAGTGAATACCATGTGCAAAGGAAAAGCATTGAAGCGTAGCAGGGAACCAGCTCTCCTTCACCAGGCCTGAAAGCTTTAGATGAAGTCTGTAAAATGACATCTACACTAAGCAGCAGCCTAAAAAAACAAGGACCCCAGTGAGAAGAAGGTGGAAAGGGGGCATCACTGAGCTTCAAAACACTCCTGGGATAAAGGCGACTTGAAACACCCTAAGATGGAGTTGTGTTGGAATCAGAAGGACAACTGTCCTGCTTGGGCTCCAGACAAGAGCAAGGTAAGAATTTCAGAGAAACCTTGGGAATTAAGATGTCAAGCAGTCACCTAAAACGTATGATCTGAGGAAGACTGAAAAGCCCGGGCAGAGGGAGGAACAAACTGCTGCAAGATCTCATTCCTGCAGAAGGTCCAAGAGCCTGAATCCCAGTCCCCTGGCAGAAGGCTCTTCATTCCTCCCCCAGCACTTGCTCCTAGGACGTGATTTTTAACAATGGCTTATGCCTGGGCAAAACCAAAGCTACGTAAACCTAAGGACCTTAAGGAATTACTCCAACTACTACAGCACAAAAGTGTGTTACAGCACAAAATCAAGAGTTTGAAAGGTATTTGCATAATAACTTCCATTTGCCTATAAATAGCAGCAGATAAATTTACCTTTCAATAGTCAGTATCTTGAAATCCAGCAAGGATTTTATTCCATATATTTATCATGGACTAAAACTGCTGAATGTGTCAGCATTAGGGTTCAATATTCCGGACTTGAAAGAATCTTAAAATGTTTTTTTTTCAGCTATTAAATTACTCTTCTGCTTTACATAAAGAAACTCAGTTGTAATTTTAACACACTTAACGATGACAAAAAGGTCCTACAAAATCTTGAAAAGTCCTTTTTAAGAGTTTTAGAACCGTACACTTAATCAGCTGGTGAAGTACTGCATTTTAACACCTCACATTTTTAACGTAAGTTTATTAACTAAATAGTAGTCTCTTCAGATCTTAAGCAAAGACAGAGTGGAGAGGTGTGTGTGTGAGAAGCAAGGATGCAGGAGCATCATCAATACCTTCAAAAAGGCATCTACCTACCAACACAAACAGGCTTCCTCCACTTCAGGTGCACTGCTCCTGTCCCACCCCTCCAAAAAAACATCATACAGGACTGGAAGAGATTCAAACCAACATTAAGCACTTCACACTCAGGTATTCATTTTACTTTAGCAAAACAGTGTTCTTCTATTCTGACTTCTATCTGTAACTATTGAGCTCTTTTGTACTATTTAGGTAAAGAGGCTTTACTGCCTCTTTCGTAAATACGCCTCCACACGTAAATCTGCTTTCTAAAGTCAGGTATCTGGAGGAAGAAATCCAATAAGTCAGCTAGACACTAGTTCTGAAAATATTGTAACATGCTTTGTAATCACCACTTTGCACTCATCTCCAGGACAGATATAAGGCAAAGATATTTTTTTTAGGTCATTAGTAAAAGCCAAAATTATTTTTGCCTTTGTGGAAAAGGGAATGATGTACTTCATAACAATTTTTGTTCTTCTCTTGCAAAGCAGTGATTCTGTACTATCCAATCTCCATGCCAAAAGCAAACTTAAAAGTGTATCACTCACAGGGGGCAAGAGGAAGAAAGCTAAACTGTGATGTCCCATCTGAACTGGATGCCAAAATCATTTAGCACCTACTCTGTTCCAAAGATACACGTAATTCATTAATAAGACAGATGAACCTAAAATACTTACTCAAGACTGAAGACTGAGTTTATTTAAGCAGAGTTACATTGAACCAAAGGTGTTTGTAATTTTTCAAACAACTTATAGGGATATTTATTTTATGAATACACAAAAAGAAGAGGCAGAACAGTGACTTTAGTTTTAATATTAAACTTAGTTATTAGAGAAAAAAAATCAGTTTTTCTAAGCCAGAAACAGGTAACAGTTTCTACTTGAACAATAAAGTAAGTAAAAACCTAAGCATAAACATGCAATGATAAAGGACATGGGCCTGTTGGAGCGAGTCCAGAAGAGGGCCACAAAGACGATCAGTGGGCTGGAGCACCTCTCCTATGAGGACAGGCTGAGAGAGTTGGGGTTGCTCAGCCTGGAGAAGAGAAGGCTCGGGGGAGACCTTATTGCAGCCTTCCAGTACCTGAAGGGGTCTACAAGAAAGCTGGAGAGGGACTTTTTACAAGGGCATGTAGTGATAGGACAAGGGGTAATGGCTTTAAGCTGAAAGAGGGCAGATACAGATTAGATATTAGGAAGAAGTTCTTTACTGTGAGGGTGGTGAGGCACTGGAACAGGTTGCCCAGAGAAGCTGTGGATGCCCCATCCCTAGAAGTGTTTAAGGCCAGGTTGGATGGGGCTTGGAGCAACCTGCCCATGGCAGGGGGGTTGGAACTAGATGATCTTCAAGGTCCCTTCCAACCAAAACCACTCTATGATTCTATGAAAATGCATTGCTGCTCTATGCCTCGTTTATATTTTAAAAGCAAAACAGTGATGAATTTGCTTTCTGACTTACACCACACGAGTACATCCTGACATGTTTCTACATCTTTGGCCGAAAGCCACAAATATTCAAAACATAAGAGAATTATGATGCTTTTTAGTTCTGTGTTATGTATTCTTTATGTATATAAAAAGTGTTTACTCCACACTTCTCCTGCTTCCTCTACATTGTAAACAACCTCAAGTCCTGCAGGGAGCATTGTGTTTCACACAGGAATAGGCGCTAACAGTATCCAAGTAAACTACAGAGACTGATTTCAACAGAAAGTACACAGTGCCTGCAAGAACTGCCTCCAGGGTGCCCTGTGACCTCCTTCTTCTAAGTCAGGATTTTTGCTTCCTGAATTATGTGACAAGTTATATTAGCAAAGCTTAAGCTTTGATAAGACCAAAACTTGTCGTCTTATGCATGCAATTCAGGGTTTTTTTAATTAACTCCTAAAAAAAGTCTATACTGAGGAATATGCATAAAATAATTGTTACACAAAATTAATTTAGAGATCTGTTTTTAACAGAAACACATTTAGCTTTCTCCACAGCATTTTTTTTTTCCTCTGAAATCACTCAAAGTTTTGGACTATTTAAAGACATCTTAATTAATCAAAAAATGAGATACTATAATATTCATCATTTTAGATAAAATTAAACTAGTCTCAGAAATGTCGGACTAGCCAAAAAACATTTCTCTTGCACACTGAATGAGTATTTCAACATTTCCTTCTAAATGGGCTGCTAGGAATCAAGTTTAAGAAGTCTGTGGGAGTTAAAGGCACTCAAAACTCTCCAAGTGACAAAGGGGGTTGTTTTTTTTTTAAAGGATTAATGCACCAGTGCTAATTTCATGCCAGTTTTGCAGCAGCTTCCCCTCTTGCATCCCTCTACCATTAATTTACTCCCAGCTTACACTACTAAAACCAGTATCAGAATCAGGTCCTTAGTCCTTTTTCTAGTATCACCCTACACGAATTTATCATCCTGATAAAAGTCATGAGCTTATTTGTGATTATGGTCCAACCTAGATTCCCCATGGCTGTGTATCATGGCAGCCCCGACTCCTGGAGATGTCTGTAATGTGCATCATACTGACAATCCTTTGAGGCAGTCTTAAAATATCTTGCTACATGTCATGAAATCATTAAACTTAGTTGAAATTATAACCCCACGTTATAACTACACAGTAATTTTCTTACTTCTCTGAAAGTATCATTATTCTACTAGTGGCTCTAGAAAAAAAAAAAAAGAAATATTTCTAAAATGTAAATTCATGGAGTTTCAATATGCTTGATAGCAATCATTTACTTCTCAATTAAAGGTATAATGCTACTTATAAAATTGCCATTGAGGGGGAGAAAGGGGAAGGTAAAGAAAAGAGTGATTGACATGAAAGTTCAATCTATGTGGGCTACACAGGGTGAATATTAATAAAAATGATTCAACTATATTTCGACATTTTCTTAAAGTAACTATTAGATGGTTTCCCCTACCTTGCTTGACTTCATCCATGACTGATTTTTTCTGAAGATGAACAGACATACTGCATGTTGCACAGAGAGCTGGCACAGTTGCAATTTCAGAACCACAAGTCATTTCATAGTTATTGAGAATAGGACACCGACAATAAATATCATGTCTTAATATATCGATTGGATAAGGTAGATTTCTCATGTCTGCAAGCCCTGCTAGGAAGCAGTGCTGCTGACTGTGCATGATACCCGTCTCCAAGAATGACAAGGCAGAATATTCTAGTGTCAGGCCAAATCTATCCTCTACCTCTGACTAGAAACGGTCAGCATCTTTGTTTAAAGATTTGAATTCCTGTGTTAGGTAAAACACTGGAAGCACTAAAGCCTTTGCCGGGTCTCTGACAAGTTAACGTGTAGTCTTGCTACTTCTACTTGTCCATTAGGAAGTTTATTCCAAGTCCCACCTATCTCAGTTTTGCAGACACACGACTAGTGTTTCAAATTTGTCTGCAGCTTTGCTGTACAAAACTTTGGCTACAATATATTACAAGTTGGTAATCCTACAACATGTTATTGCCTTTTTCCTATGCCAGATTTAGCTCCTTGATGTTGTGTTAAAGCAGACAAGGGAGATAATTACTGTAAAACTATTCCCAGTCCTGGGCCTGGCCTGCACTGCCCTGGCACAAAAAAAAGACAAAGCCCCTCCACGAAAGGGAAGGATGTTCAAACAAAGCTTAACTAATGGCCTACTACTGTCAAACTGTATTACTGTTTTTATTCATGGCAAAGGAGAGAGTCAGAAAAAGCCAGAGAAGATGAAGAGGCCCAGAAGCATCATCCAGACCCCTGGCGACACGGCACCTCACCAGCCCACACCCACACACAGCGCCAGGTGTTACAACACCTGGTTTGTGCTAGTAGACACATAGCCTCTGCACCCACTTCTACAGAAGCTAACTCTGTGGACTGTCACAGGGTGTGTTCCCAAAACTGGCACCTTTCCTAGTCATAGGATAGCTTTGGATCTCACAAAACCTCCCGCTGAAGGCAGACAATCCCTTATGCTCAGAAGCTACAAGACTGAGCCTTGCTCCAACAACAGCCTCGGTAACTTCACTGGAAAAGTCTTTTTAAAGTAAGTTCACAAATCACCGTCTTTTTAAAAGAAGATCATGTGTGTATACCAGCATGATCAAACATAGCACTATTCATTAAATCCAGGGGATCCTTAATTTATACCCATTTATGCTCTAATTAATTGATGCTCGAAACATCTCAGTGCTACTATGATATCACAGCAACCACGCAAAGGTAAATACACACAATTCTTCAAATTCAGTTCCATGCACTAAACCCTTGTTGATAGGCACGTACAGGTCAGAAGTCCACAGGTACTTGTCTCAGTGGAACAGGCTTAACTCAGTGCTGAATGAAGACGATGAATGCATGAAGATGAACGGACAGCCATTACTCCCCAGCTGGCACTTAATAGATAGCAGGTCCTTCCTGATACTGCATCTGTGCACAGCGAATGGAATTGGTCTGTTTGTTTTTTTTTTTTTTTAAAGCATCCCACCCAGTCCAACATTATCATTAAAATGATAAGCCAACTGTATCCTGGGCTGCATCAAAAGAAGCATGACCTGCAGGTCGAGGGAGGTGATTCTGCCCCTCTACTCTGCTCTTGTGAGAACCCACCTGGAGTTCTGCATCCAGCTCTGGGGCCCCCAACATAAGAAGGACATGGACCTGCTGAAGCAAGTCCAGAGGAGGGCCACAAAGACGATCAGTGGGCTGGAGCACCTCTCCTATGAGGACAGGCTGAGAGAGTTGGGGTTGCTCAGCCTGGAAAAGAGAAGGCTCGGGGGAGACCTTATTGCAGCCTTCCAGTACCTGAAGGGGTCTACAAGAAAGCTGGAGAGGGACTTTTTACAAGGGCATGTAGTGATAGGACAAGGGGTAATGGCTTTAAGCTGAAAGAGGGCAGATACAGATTAGATATTAGGAAGAAGTTCTTTACTGTGAGGGTGGTGAGGCACTGGAACAGGTTGCCCAGAGAAGCTGTGGATGCCCCATCCCTAGAAGTGTTTAAGGCCGGGTTGGATGGGGCTTGGAGCAACCTGCCCATGGCAGGGGGGTTGGAACTAGATGATCTTCAAGGTCCCTTCCAACCAAAACCACTGTATGATTCTATGATTAAGGGGGGGGAAGAAAAAAAAAAAAAAACACCCACAAAATCCACTAGAGGTTTCAGCACATGTTAAATGTCCCAGTCCTATTAATGCTAACAGAAGACAATATCTTCTTTCTTTGTTTTAGGTACATGGGAGAGAACAAACTACGCTGTGCATCTCATTACACAGGCACACAAACCCAACAATGTTCTTATTTCTGTTCTTTTCCCCCCTTTCCATGCTACTCTTCCAGTCACGATGGGCCACAGAGCTCTCGGGGAACCACCACACATTTGCTTCAGCCAGGGGAGCACAAAGGACACCCCACAGGAGCTCCTCAGATTTGCAGGGAGGACAAACCACTTGCTACTGTGGCTGAAATCTCAGAATCACGTCCTCCAGCAAACGATGCTTCTGACACTTCTTCAAAACAGCTGTTCCACTGTAAAATTCTCTAATATAAACTGGACAAAACTAATTGAAGGACCTGATTGAAAGGTACCTATACTCTGTTTCAGACCTCCATCAGTAACATATTTAGCACAATGGCAGTGACCCACTTAGCCATCAGAGCCTGAAGCAATGAGACCTTTGGCGTGAAACCCCTCATCAACCCCTGCGGGCCTGGGCTACAGCAGCCACGAGCGAGTCACTCACCGAATACACAGCTCACCTGAGCAGGCAAGGAAGGAAAGGGAAAGGCATGACAAAGCAAAGATGGCACATTTTAACTTGGGGTCAGGGGTTAATAAGAAACATTGCTGTCACACAGATTTCACTTCCTCCTCCCCTCAGAGAGGAAAACAGGACCAGAGGAGAGAAGCTTGTGCCTGCTATGGCCGCAACTTCTTTCTTTTGCAGAGCCAGCTCGATACAAGAGATTAATTCAGCAGAATTGGATGTACAAAGCGAAGAATGCAAAATAAGAACTTCTGTACTCTGAGATAGGCTCTCTGCAGAAAGCACAAATATTCTCTGGAGTTTATTTTACCTCAACAGAAGTACAATTTCTCAGCAAGCTCTTATCCTACTTATTGTCAGCATCCATCAATAAGATTAAAAAAGCAACACCCAAGTTCTGCAGCCAGCACAGAAACCTAGTGTAGAAAAGCACATTTAACCTGTTCTAAATACAGAAATCCTGTTTGCAAGGTGCTCTGGGACAGAATTAATGTTTCTATTCAAGTAGCATTTATAACCATTGGGCATAGGATTCCTCAGTCTAAAGAAAAAAGGTCAACTTTGTGTTCAATTACTAAAGTTCACAAGAAAATTACACAACCGAAAAGGTGTTTTTAATGCCTGAAACAGCTTCACAGCAAAACAATTCTAGGTTTCAGCTTCTTGTGACAACTCATACCACTGTCCAGTTGCTATTACTGCTATATAGCTTACTACATAACTACTTCTCCTTCATTTTATTTGCTTTTAATTCAAGTCACAGAACTTTGTTCCCAACTCGCTGTCTCAGCACTCTTTTTCATAACTGCAAGCAAAGAACTGGAGGCCAACAGGAAGAAAAGAATATAACACCAACCGCAGCAACTTACCTACTAGATCAGGAACAAAGTAGTAGGAGGCAACGAACACTGCAAACTGTATACATAAAATAGAAGACGGTGGTAAAATAAGCTGATTGAAATACTTTGTGCTTTTCCCAAGACTTTTTCCTTATTAATAGTATGCTGGACAAACCTGCCTTAAAGTAAGAAAGGTGGAAAAAAGCACAGAATTAATTTTTAAAGCCCCTTCACACATACTGTAAATAAAAGCACTCATACAAACACCATCCTGCATCACAACTTCTCCCTCACACCTCGAGAAGGTGATTTCAAGAAAGGAGAATACACTGGCAATGTGAGAACTTCCTCACCCAGCTCTATGGTGCCCACCGGTGAGCCACCGCTGAGCTCATGCCCTTGCCCAAAACCCAAGCTTACAAGGTAGCTGCAGTTCTGCCAGTCTGCAACTTATGGTCCTGATTGGTAAAGAGCAAACAGCTCTGGTATGAACCAACCTCACACTTGAAGAACCTTCTATTTTAGGTTGCCGTTCCACAAAACAGCAACTCCAGTGTTGGAGACCCCAGTAACAGATCAAAAATGCAATGCTTGCCAAACACACAGGCAAAATCAATGCAAGTTCACTCTAAAAGGTTTCAGACAAAGACCAGATTGATCTGCTTTTTGTGCTAGCACAACCACTACACCATTTACTCCTATCAAAGACCAGATAAGCACGTGCTTATCCCTGGCAAGATCAGAACTGCTCTGCTAGGTGATTTGATGGGGATAAGAACCAGGAAATATTACTGTTAAAAACTATAAAGTTGTAAAGGGCAAAAAGTTTATAGGAAAAAAGGAGGTAGAAGACAGTGAGAGTGATCAGCAACTACACCCCAAAAAAATTTCCTCAAATTATACCTTTACTTTCACATGGAGCTGACCATTTTCCAATCTAAAAGACACTATCATACCTACTACCAATTAATAGGAAATCATCCCTTACAATACCAAGTAACCTCCAGAAAACCTATTTTACAAATTAATATAGGTACTTCTAATATGCCATTTTAAGGAGTGTTTTCCTCCTCCTTCCCCAGCTTCATCAGTTTTCTTCCCAGAATATCTATCTATAACTAAGACAGAAGCAACACTCAGTGAGCACTGGCCACTCCAGAGGACCCAGCCAAAGTACACACAAGTTTAAGACGTGAAAATATGAACATTACCAATGGAAGGAAAAAAGACTTCTACTGCTTAGTATTTGATACAGGAATAGATTTTAGAGGAGCTGCTTAAATGTTTCTTCTCTTTTACCCATCAGATAGAGAAAATCTCACTGCAATGCTTCTGATTTTTTACTGAGGTTTTCTGAGGCCTATTACAGGGTCACCAACAAATGTCAAAGTTGTAAGACCTTTTTTATATGCCACCCACACCAATCACATGATTATACTTTCTCAAAATCAGATTTTATTTTAGTGAAGCAACTAGCTGTATACAGAACAAAATATATCTGTATTTCACAAGCATTCTCCTCCCACTGTCTGAAATGTAGGAGCAAAATAGGAAGTCCATGCTTCTCTCTAGCTCAGATAATCATTTCACTTGAATTAAAAAAAAAAAAAAAGGTTACAATTGCTTTTTAGTAAATTAGTGCACATAGCACGCGTAAACTGATAGGAAAGACAAGCATTCATATCTTAATAATCCCCTAATAAACTGTTCATTTCCTCAGCCTGGAATTGATTATTCTGAGAAAGTATCACTAGAAGCGTCTTTCTCTCTTTTACTTCTCCTGAGCAATCCAGTTTGGCCACTGTCAGAAATAAGACATTGGGATAAAGGGACCTTTGGTCTGTTCCAGTATGATTCTTGTATAGTAAATCCCATAGTGAGTCAATGGACTGACAGCCAACTCCAGCCAACAACTAATGTCATTTCTTAGTTGAGAACCTACTAAGATCCAGGGGCATCACACAGACGAGGTGGTAAGGATAAAATAGCAATGACATTGCAGGTAGGATTGAGATTGGGAGCTCTCAGATATTCAGCAGCCCCATCAGACAGTCTGTTCTGAAATTCTCCAGTGCTTCAGTGCAACTTGAATAAAGGGAAAGAAAAAAGAAGAACCAACAGTTTACAAGTGCAGTACACTCAGCAATGATGATAGCAGTCATTCAGGGGACAGGGGCTAAAATTAAGCAGCTGGGGAGGGGAGGGAGCCCTCCAGCACTTAGATTTAATAGAATCACTTATTTCCCACTCACTGAATCGCTCTGCAAGAATACGAAAGCAGCCTGGAAAAGCAGTGGCTTTTGAGCAGTTTCTCAATCAGGGGAGCATTTAGACTTGGCAACTAATACAGGCTATTAGAAAAGTTTGGTACTGAAATATGTGTTTGTATATCTTCTCATCGAGACTCTGAAAATAAGCAGCTTATAGGAAACTATGATTTGTTTAAACAATATTAAAAGATAAAAAAATTAAAGATGAGATGAAAATTTAGTGTTAAATGATTTGTGTGCTTTAAAATTGCAAACTCTTACATTGAAGAAAGCTTAAGTGAGATATATAGTAGGAGTAGAACAAATTACACTTCTGTAACTCATCAGCTTAAAGAGCATACAACTTCCAGCCAAAGGTTTCTAATGTAATCTATTTCAGTGCAAAGAAGTGAAACTGTGTTTGTTTTCCTTGTCATTGCTATTTACATTGTGTTTAGTTGCCTGAGGGGAAAAAAAAAAAAAGGACAATTATCAAAAAAGTTCTAAATATACTTTTAAACACTACGGACCTAAAATCTCAGACAATAAACTGAATCGTGATTATTGTCCATAGACTTGGACATGCATCCTCAAGTAATTAAACTCAGTGTGTTACAGTCTGCTGTTCCTCATGATTTTTGATGCATCACTGCTGCTGAGATGGGACAAACCACTCAATGACCTTGTAAAAGCAGCAGTGGTTTCATATGTAGGCAAAATGCCCCAGCATGGAAGAAATACCACACAGAACCATCAAACATTTTAATTAAGCTTTTCCTCAGTGAAGTTTGTACATGTTTGTGAATTACTTACAAAGTAAAACATAAAAGATTTAAGAATGGCATTGCCTAGGGCTTCAACATACTTCAGTGCATTCTGGAAATTTGGCTGCCCAGGTAGAAGTAGAGGGCAAGTGGAAAAGAAGAAATTCGGGTGTTTACCCTGGCATTCCCACAGCCCTTTCTCTCACCTCTCACCAGCCAGCAAGGTTAAATATAAAAATTGATGTATGCAGTGAGCGTGCAGAACTCCAGCTTCATTGCTGGATGAGTGGGGCACTAAATGGAGACAGGTATTTAAAAAAAAAAAAAAAAAGCCAAACTTATCCAGGAAAAGGAAGGCATTATTTGAGGACACAAGCCCCAGGCTTCCATATATTGCAGCATACTTCAGCTTTACCTGCTTGACAGGACAGCTGTCTTGGCTTAAGAGACCCTAAAAACATCATTTGTCTTATTTTTCTATGAGTCATTGCTAGATACCACTACTCAGTACTTACAGTCTACTTTTGCCAAGTGTATGCAAATAGGGCTCTTAAAACTGGCACCATATCCAAAAGACAGTGCTGATACTGAGGAATTGCAGCACTTAGACAGGGCCCAGGAGATAGCAGAAAGCTCTGGCACTTCTGCAGAACTGCAAACAACCCCTGTACTTTAGAATCATTAAAGGAGATATTTTATCTACTTCAAATTGAATTCTCTGGAATCTGATGCTTGTTTAACAGCCCTGGCAATAGGAAGTGAACTGGGAGTACCAGCTCCCATGCATGCAGGCAGGCTACAAGCTATCAAACTGGCAACCACATTGGCAGGCCTCAACATATTTGATTTTATTGCCTATATATATATATATATAAGGGGGGGTATATGTGTGTGTATATATATATATATATAGTAGGGTGTAATACATCCACACCCACCAAAAAATCACTGGTCTCAGTCAGAAAACTGGCTGACCCATTCTTCACCAGATCGAGACCAGACCCTTCTCACAGGCACAAAGACCAGAGACTTCAGCTGACCTTTTCTAACACCAAACTCTGCGTTAGCTGGGGAGATGTGGCTTGTAATGACCAACTACTTTTCCTTGCTTCTCTGCTGTACAGTATGTATATGCTATACCACAGCTGAGGAGGAAGGCAAGAGTAAAGCCTAAGCCAGGAGGCCAAGCAAGACCCTTCCTCTTTAGCACCTCACCTCCAAGTGTGCTGTTCAGAGGCAAGAGGTATGATGTTTGAGGGGAAAAAGGTAGCAATGAGCCTGCTTTGCCTCTGAGTGCTCTTTATACAACACATTTTAGAAAAAGTCCTATTTCTTGTTTGGGTGGCTTTCCTGGTTATTCTGAATCAGACTTTTTCCATGAATACTGCAGCTGCTTAAAAGCTATCCCAAGCAAAACAGCCTCTCATTGGTTTCTTCTTGGGAGTTTTACATTTTGGTTAGTTTTCCTTTCACCTGACCTCAGGAGACCTTCTCAGGCCTACATGCACACACACAGACATAAGACAGCCTCTGAGGAAACTTTGTAGTCAAGCACCAAGACTAATAAAAGCACTATTCATCTAGCTAATACATGGAGTTTTTACTGATGAGTCAACCTATCCAGTAAAACTAGAGACACAGTTTTTTGTCAATTTATACAACTCAGCAATAAGTAAAATGACTGTACATGCCTCCTAATGCAGAGGTACAAGTCAGAGCACCAGAGCTAAATATTAAAAGCAATACGCAAGAACAAAGTTAGGGCTAAGAACTTAACCAAGGCTTCATGTACTAGGCATGGTTTATCATCTACCTTTGACTTTACCCATTTTTCATTTTGGCAGCAAATCCAGGGCCTGTCACACCAATGAAGTATTTTACTATCTGAACTTTGCATCTTTATCAGAGCTGTGCAAACACTTACTAACTCAGCTTTTTTTTTTTTTTTTTGCCAGATTAATTTAGCATGCTTAGAAAATTTTATCAAGCTGAATTACCATTCTTAAGCAAATTAGAAAGGTGATTAAAAGGTTTTGCTGTGCTACAGCATCTCTTAAAAGCTGACTGCATGCACTGATGCGGAGCAGGTGGGAAACTGGAGTTGAATTTTACAGCTGCAAGTGGAATAATGATGATAAAATGCCTTTTCCACAGGAAACAAGGTGGGGCACCCGTGGGAAAGAGGGCTGGAAAAGAAGGAGGGTACCGGGAAAACACAAACACGGCAGCGGGAATTCGCATCAGAGCGGCATAACTTCCAGCAGCATCCTCCCCAGGCGGCTGCTGCTCCTCTCCTCCGGAGGACGCAGCGGGGATGCCGCCGCTGCCCACGGCGGGGCCGAGGCTGGCGGGGCGGGGGCCGGCCGGGCGCTGGGTGCCGCCCGCGGTGCCCCCGCCGCCCCGAAGGAAGAGGAAGCGCCGCCCGGCCCGCAGGAAGCACCGCGGCCCCACCGCCGTCCCCGGCCCGGCAGCTGCTGCTGCGCGGGGGCCGGGCCGGGCTCGGCTCTCCGCTCCCCGGGCGCTGCGCCGCGACAGGTGGCGGCGGCGGCGAGAGGTCGCCCGGTGCCCCCGCCACCTCGGGCCCGGCTCCGGCTCCGCAGGCAGCGCCCAGCCGCGGCAGGTTTCGGCGTCCCCCGCCGGCGGGCGGGGGGCCGGGGCGAGGGTAGGGGGCTCCCGCCCTCAGCTCCCAGCGACCCGGGCCGCCGGGGCGCACCTGCCCCGCCCGCCCCTACCTTGTTGAGGTGGGGGTCGCGGAGCACCTCGTAACCCCTCTTCATGGTGACCTGCAGGGGCCGGCCGGCGTCCCGGCCCTCGGCTGCCTTCTCTGCTTGCATGGCGCGGTGCGGAGGCGAGGCGGGGCTGACTGCCGTCAGGTCGCTGCGGGAGCCGAGGCAAAGCGGCGGTGGCGGCGGCTCCTCCTGCTGAGGTGACCGCCCGGCGGGGTGGGATGATCCTGCCGGGAGGGAGGGAGGGAGGGAGGGAGGGGGCAGAGCCGCGGCAAGGCGCCACCGCGGAGGGGGGGGGGGAGGGGGATCACCGGGCCGCCGCCGCTGAGTCACCGGCAGCTCCGCGCACCCCCGGCGGCCGGGCGCCCAGGTGCGAAGGGGGAAAGCGCGGGGGTGCAGGTCCGTGGCCCTCCCTGCACCCGGGGCCCCCGGCGGTGTGCCCCGGCCGCCGCAGCAGCCTCGCCCCGGGCCCGGCGTTTGCAAGGGGCTGAGGCTGCTCCTCTCCCTTCTACCGCCTCACAGAGCCCCTGCGGGTGGCTCTGTGCCCGTTAGGAACAGGCCGGTCTCTAATCACCTGCTGAGGGGAAACCGCAGCAGCGGCTCTCCCTCATCGCACCGCGTTACACGCAGGACCTGGCGTTACCCGGTGCAGGGAACACAGCTGCTTAACGCTTACAAGCATCACGTTGTGATACAGCGGACGGACCCGCCAGCCCGGGCACAGGCGCTCGGGTGGGACCCTGCACCCAAGCAGAATCCCCCAGACTCGGCCACACGCAGCAGCAGGGCCTGCGCGCTTGAACAGTGAAGTTTCACTTTCCTTCTGCTATTAAATGACTCTGAAAGCCAACCTTTCCCGAAGGGGATGGGCTGCATAGCTTTGTACAGTCAGGAGCAGCACGTGTCCGATGTAATTGGCTTTGGGTTGCAGGGGGAGAGCGGTGTGCTGGTTTCAGCTGTGCTGTTTGGGGTTACGCCTGGTCGGGATGGAGGGTATTAGGGCAGAGCAGGTGTTCAGCTAATTTGTACCACTACCCCTAACATTTGTTTGCAATATGTTCTGAAATTGTTTGCATACAGTCCATTGTGTACTATGTGACTGTGGCTTTATTCCTCTCAATTCATGTATGTAAGCAGAAATAATTTCCATATGGATACTGTAACCCTGCTAGAGAAATTACACAGCTTTAAGTGTGTGGCTACGAAAATACTCAAGGACAGAGGGTTTTGCTAGCTGTTGTCAAGCAGCAACAAACAGATCAAAATTTTGTAGCTCTTTTAAACTTATCTCTTCACGTTTAATCTGTAGGCCTTGTATCCATTCTACTAGCTCATATTTTATTAAAAAAAAAAGGCTCCCACAGAATCTGGCTTTTCCTGAATTTCCTGTTAAGTAGCTTCCAAAAGTTCATTTGGCATTAATTAACAAAGGAAAGTTGGAAGGGTTCCAAGTCTATATTTCTGGAAACTTGATTAGCAAGTCAGCAGAAAATTCACTAAATAAACCTCTCCCTCACTCCGCCATCTCAGAAAGAATTATGGAAAGCAGTATTAATAAAAAGTTTTGAACAAACTTTGAACCCGGAGTCCTTGTGACTAATTATTCAGCCTTCCTTGGATTTGTCCAGATAGCTGAGTATCTACCTACCCAAGTCCTGAATTTTACCTTCAGTAGACATCGGGGATATCGGGGTGGCATTTCAGGTCTTTCTTAGTCATGATAAAAATAAAAAGCAATGTAGAAACATCCTTTTTCCTTTCTTTGTGGGTACCCTGAGACTATTCTGATGGAATGTTAACCTAAATGTGATATTTCTGTCCAAGAGAGCAATGTGTACTGATGTAATTTTTATCTTAATGTTGCAATGCTGTCTATAAAAAAAACTCTTTGATTTGTGCCAAAAGTCACTGCAACCACTATGAGTACCTGTTCTGAGGCCTGACCCCTGCTATGGACTTGTCCTGACTGACCTCACCCCGGTTATAAAAGGTAATGTAATGAAACAGTTAATTCAGGTGAAGTCCATTTGGATATATATATTTTTTTTTTTTTTTTTATGTAATCAGACTTCAGAAACAGTTTACTACTGTGTTTTAAGTACAAATTTACTCCTCCTTGTCTTCCTAAAAATAGAGTTTATTTCTGTTTGTTATTTTTCAAACACTAATAAAAACAAAATCATAACTGTGGATTAGGATAAATGTGTCCCTGAGTTGTAAGAATGGCAACAGACCTTTTCAGCTCAAAAGAAGAAACAAAGAAACAAGAAAAAGCGGTGTCTCTTGTCACCTGTAGAAGTCTTGAGGTCTGCAACATTTTAGCATTAGACAGGATTAGTACGGATTTATTTGTCCCAATCTGCTGCTCGTGATTGCTTTCCTGGCTAGTATGTATAACCTCCTGCAGATGTTGCCCTGCAGCTGTATCACCTTTGCAGAGTATCTTTGAGCAAGGTGAATTTTAGAGTGACTCTTAACTGGCCATATCCAGGACCTCACAATATTGGAACTGCAAAAGCAGTTAAAAATGGGTCAAAGGAATAACATTCAGCACTTATATCTGCAGTCAGAGGTGGTCCTCCAAAAGAGGACTGCATTGCGCCATAAAGCTATAGTTACAAGTTACTTAAATAAATATGTTACATAAATATATGTAGTTACATATATAAAGCCTTTGTTACATAAATAAAGCCTCTGTAAATGGCAGAATTATTTTGTTATGGCTGCGTTATGTGATACAGGTACTTTTGCAAATGTTAGCCCACATTCAAATAAATGATTAGTGAGCGCCAAATATTGTTAAAGTGTTTCTGACAGATGATACAGTGGCTTTTCCCTTCTGGCAGGCACCTAATTCTGTTTCTATATGGTACACTTCTAAAACTCCCACTCAAGATTTTTTGTAAGTACCTGTACTTACGGTTCCCTCCCACCCCCCCATACTCTATAGTTTAATGAATTAATTTGAAACTTACTGGTACCTTCTTCTGTCTTTCAAATCTCCCCACATGTACTATGCATATATGAAAAGCTCTGCTTCTAGTCCTAGAAAAAAAGACTAGAAGGAACACTGGTCATCTAGCGGACCTTCATATCTCAACCTAATGTTAAAAAACTCCTGTAAATCAGACTTCACAACCTGCTTTGGCAAGCCAACAGTAAGGAGAGAGAAGTACAGGAAAGAAAGTTTCCTTGCTGCTGAAGTAGTTGATTAAGATGACTGACTCAGTTTAAATATTTAAGAATGGAAATGTTGCTGTGTCAGGCTGGGACTGATGAGAGGATTTGGACCTTCTCGAACCATTGTTTGAAACACTGTGGGGTCTGGGATCTCTGTATCCTGCAGTCCTGCTGCGGCACTGGGGAGGGGTTACCTTCGGGGCTACCAGCTTGGAAGAAGAGAAATGAAAGCATCCCATTAACTACTTTTTTAGGGTGGTACTTGTATTTCATGTCTGACTTACCCCATCAAGGTCTGGAGTCAATCTATTACCAACTGATGCTAACTGTCAGGTGCTCACTACGGGTTGCAGTACTCCAGCCGAGACCTCGCCAGCCCTAAATCAACAGCAAGCCTTACTTCACGTGTTTTATGGATGGCAATTCCCTTTATACTTCTCAGCACAATGTTTGCTTTTTTTGCAATAGTGCAACACCGTTGACTCATGCTGGGTTTGCGATCCAATATAACCCCGTGTCCTTTCCTGCGGAGATGCAGGCTGAATGAGTTGGCGAGTCAAATTTGGCAGAGGCACAAGGTTAGCTTTAAAAAAGGCAAATTGTTTAATGATTTAAAAATAGAACCAAAGTATTTTTGAAGTCTCTGTTATGTAAACATTTTACAGTAGAGTTAGCAATTTAGACTTGTGCTTGATAATTTGAAAATTAAATTAATTTTTTGATCATTGGGAAGCATATTTTTAGTTAGTTAAACTGAAGGAGAAGCAAAAATTAAATGGCACAAACAGTACAAGGTTATTGTTTAATTTTGATAATTTTTTATAATATAAAACTGTTGTTTGTAACACAAAGGTTATGCTGGGTGGATTTTTTTTTTTTTTTATTTTACTTTAAACTAGATAATGCATTCCTGAAGTTAAAAGAGGAATCTAATGGTAGTTTTGAAATGCCCCAAAGTGCCAGCACCCCGAGGTCACCACCAGCCCTGCCTGTCCCTGCCCTGCCCCAGGGCTCCCCCAACCCTGCCCACAGCCCAGGACCCCATCTCGGCCTCCCGGGGCCATCGGTCCCTGCCCCAGCAGTGGCACAGCAGGGCCGGGCCCCAGCCCTGCCCTGCCCAGCCATGGGCCCTGCTGGCCTGGACCCTGACCGCCCGCGGGCTGACTTCCCAGCCTGGCCTCAGCTGGCCTCGTCACTACGGACTCACTCAGCGATCACGGGGCTGTATCTGACCCTGGTTACCCTCGCCAGGCCTGACCCTGCTCTGCATTCCCAGCCTGACCTCAGACCAGCCTCAGCACCGCAGCAGACCTGGACGGAGGGCTGCCCCCGGCTGCCCCAGCCTGCCCTCCTCCTTCACTGGGGGTGGTGGGACGGGCCCTGGCTGGTGAGACCCTGCCATGCCAGCCCACATGAGGAGCGCCCAGGCCCACTAGCCCTGCCATGCCCTGGCATGGCGGATGGTTACTGAGAAGGCAGAGCCAGGCTCTTGTCACAGATGAGGAATGCAATGCCAAGAGGCAGCAGTAGCAAGGTGCACCTGGAGAACGTCCAGTTGGGCTTAAGGACGACATTTTCCACCAGAAGGGTGGTAAGCACTGGCATAGGCTGCCTAGAGAGGTCAAGGAGTTTCATGCCTGGAGATTTTCAAAACTTGACAAGACAAGGCCCTGAAGCAACCCAGTCTGGCTTTGAAGTTCAGCTTGTTTTGAACAAGATGACCTTCAGACGTCCTTTCCATCCTGGACTGTTATGTGATTCTGTGGGCAGTACACTGCTGAGAACAACAAATTCTCTGAACATACAGGCATTTCTACAGGAATTTCACTGCAGCCACAAAAGGCTGTTACTCCTCATGAATTCACCAAATTTCTGTGATCTTGCTCCTCTATTTCTGTCTCTTTTTCTACTGAGACATATCCATTTGGCCAGTGGGATTTTTACCCAGAAGAACTGTCTTCATACCCCTCACATTTTACCCCTTTCTTGCAAGGATTTTGTCCTACGTGCTTTAAAACTAATTAAACTGTTCAACAACTGGTGGTTAATATCTTAAGACTCCACAATTTTGGAATCCAACATCGGATTCATAAAAATACTAAAATTATTTGGTATAACATGTACATAAAATATATATAAATATAATAAAATGGTAAAAATGCCTGTTGCAATTTTTATTAGTTGACATTGCATAGTTCAGGTGTTGCAGGAAAAAAGCCATACCTGGCCAACACATGTTGTTGGATGTGTTGAAGCACTGTGAGAAAATATCCATATGTACATGGTACGATTAGCAACTACCATCAGCTGTAAAGACCACTGTAAAGTGGGGAGAAAGACACGTAGAAGTAGTTGCATGCCTACGTAGCCATTCATTTGTGCTGCACAGTATGCCTGGGGTAGAATGGGAATTGAATTCTCCCACACCCCAGTGTTACTGTTTGGACTTGTAGACCACATCCTTCTTATTATAGTAAATCTGGCTGTGCTGTTTTTTGCTGGGATAGAGTTAATTTACTTCCTAGCAACTTGTATGGGGCTATGTTTTGGGTTTGTGCTGAAAACAGTGTTGATAACACAGGGATGTTTCCATTACTGCTGAGCAGTGCTTACACAGAGTCAAGGCCTTTTCTGCTTCTCACCCCACCCCACCAGTGAGCGGGCTGAGGGTGCACAAGAAGTTGGGAGGGGACACAGCTGGGACAGCTGACCCCAACTGACCAAAGGGCTATTCCATACCATATGGCATCATGCTCAGCATATAAAGCTGGGGGAAGAAGAAAGGGGGGGCGGTGTTCAGAGTGATGGCGTTTGTCTTCCCAAGTAACCATTACGCATGACGGAGCCCTGCTGTCCTGGGGATGACTGAACACCTGCCTGCCGATGGGAAGTAGTGAATGAATTCCTTGTTTTGCTTTGTTTGCGTGTGTGGCTTTTGCTTTCCCTATCAAACTGCCTTTATCTCAACCCAGGAGTTTTCTCGCTGTTACTCTTCTGATTGTCTCCCCCATCCCACTGCGGGGGAGTGAGCGAGCGGCTGTGTGGTGCTGAGTTGCTAGCTGGGGTTAAGCCACAACAGTCCTTTTGGCACCCAACGTGGGGCACGAAGGGTTCAAGATAACAACAGATTTGATTGGAATGTGCCAGATCGAATTCATAGCTTTATTGCTGTTTAGCTATTAATTGACAGGCTCCTGTGCTTGCCATGGGGCTTGCTTCCCTTACTGTATATTAGAGTCTAGTGCTTGTTAGTGGCTGCTTATTGCTTTCATTGCTCGCTGTACTGCTTGTCATCTTACTCTGCTGCGCCTGGGAACATTTTGATACCAGCAATGGCAATGTGCCTGGGCTGGCAGATGGCCAGGGCATCGCTGCTGTTTCTGTGCTGCTGTACTGGACAGGCTGGAACTCCAGTGTGAACTCGAGTCAAAGGGACTGTGACCTGTGGATGAGTCCACGTGGGAGCAGGATACCCCGAAGCGTCTGTGGATGTGGATAGGCCTATGCCAGAGCAGGTACATCTCGAAGCGTCTGTGGCCATGATTATGTCTGTGCTGCAAGAGGTATATCTCTGAAGGGATTGTGGCCCAAGGATAAGTCCACACTGGAGAAGATACACCTTGAAGCATCTGTGGCTATGGGTAAGTCCATGATGCAGCAGGTACATCCTGAAGCATCAGTGGCTGTGCATGAGGTCATGCTGGAGCACCTGAAAGTGTGTGGCCATGGATAAGCCCACAACAGAGCAGGAACCCCTTGTTGCTAGCCAGGCTAGGAGCATGGGGAGGAATTCATTGTAACATTAAACCCTATAACCTGGCCCAAAGGGACCAGGGGTAGAGATTGTAATGGAAATACCTTTAAATTGTTGTAACCAACCCATGATCTGAGTTGCATGTTATAGGAATTACCATAGCAGGAACCACCTAAACCAGTGGAGGAGAAGCCTTACAAGAAGCAGTGCAAGTGCAGCAGCGACCTGACCTGAGCTGGCTTTGGTGCCCAATAAGTCCACATAACACACGACCTCTCCTGTCCTGAGCACCCACCATAAGAGATGGAGCCCAAAGTCATGGACTAAACGAACTCAGTGGACATTTGTGGACATTTTACAGACATCTTACAGTGGTGGTCCATAGACTAAGGGAATGATACCGGTGTATTGTATCAAAGGATGAGAAGGGTGGTGGTGGTTAATGAGGATGTATTAGATAGTATGAGACCTGACCATGACATAAATGGTATGGAATAAAGGGCGGAGAATGTGCTGGTTTTTGCTGGGATAGAGTTCATTTTCTTCCTAGCAGCTAGTATGGGGCTATGTTTTGGATTTGTGCTGAAAACAGTGTTGATAACACAGGGATGTTTCCGTTACTGCTAAGCAGTGCTTACACAGAGTGAAGACCTTTTCTGCTTCTCACCCCACCCCACCAGCGAGTGGGCTGAGGGTGCACAAGAAGTTGGGAGGGGACACAGCTGGGACAGCTGACCCCAACTGGCCAAAGGGATATCCCACACCATATGGCGTCATGCTCAGCATATAAAGCTGGGGGAAGAAGAAGGGGGGGGCGGTGTTCAGAGTGATGGCGTTTGGCTTCCCAAGTAACCGTTGTTACATGTGATGGAGCCCTGCTCTCCCGGGGATGGCTGAACACCTGCCTGCCCATGGGAAATAGTGAATGAATTCCTTGTTTTGCTTTGCTTGGGTGCGCGGCTTTTGCTTTCCCTATTAAACTGTCTTTATCTCAACCCATGAGTTTTCTCACTTTTACTCTTCTGATTCTCTCTTCCATCCCACCACGGGGGAGTGAGTGAGCGGCTGTGTGGTGCTGAGTTGCTGGCTGGGGTTAAACCACAACACCAGCACAAGGCAAATAAAACAGATATGCTTCAGGGCAGCATGTTCTTGGAAGATATTCTGGCCCAATTTATGATTCAATGAGATTAAATAATGCTCAAAGTAAGCATCCAAACTTCTTTCAGTATTTGTCCACATAGCGCAGAGATTCATAAGAATTTTCCCATTTCTACAATAAATAAAAGAGAATAATTCAAACTGTAGAGGCCTACCTATTCACTGCTTTAGTTGTCACTTAATTACCCAAGAACAGATCTAATGTAAGCAGTAATAGATTTGCAAAGCTGATCTAGAATGCTTCTATTTTGAATATAGAGACACTCTGGAGTGACTTAAATGACCTACATAAAAGCATGGAAAATCCCTTCTCTTCAAACTATACAAAACGCTTGAGGCAAATCTTTCTTGAAATGCCCTTTTAAAATTAATTTCCTGAATTGGCTGGTGATGAAGAATGTAAAATATTTCTAGATTCCCAAGCCTGCTTATCTGAAAGACATGAAATCTTGACAGTGCTATCTTTTCATCACTAATGCAAATGCCTTCATTTAAGACTACACGTAGTTTTAGAAATTTAGATGTGCACACATATTTCCATCTCAGATATTTTACAGATAGTATGTGGAAGAATATTTCAGATTACTAGAATTAAAATTTTTTGGACTATTTGATTAAGTGTCCTGGAACAAATTTTTCTTGGCTTCATTTTAGTTGTGCTAACAATGAATTTGGAGCTGAGGATTATTCAATGCCAAGATGAAATTACTATGACTTTATGGTATGATTTGTATCTTAATATGGGAGTTCACTGTCTTGCTAGGAATAATAGGATATAGAATAAGGCCCCAAACAGCATTTTTACTTAAATTACTGTATCAGATGGATGTTCCAGCAATAAGAGTGGTAACTCTGTGAGACTCCTTCCATTGTTTGTGAAAATGGGGTACATTCTTTCAGCTTTGCCAATTACAGACCTAATTCCAAACAACTTCAGCACCTTTAGGATAATTTTGGAATAGTATTAGTGAGTGCATTTCCATTGTTTGCTTCCACTTGCACCATGGTTATGTCTGGCACAGTAATTTTAATGGTTTAGCAACTCACAAAGCATGCTCAGAAATTTTCCTCTTTTAACTGCTTCCTCTCCTATACTCACAAAGCATGCTCAGAAATTTTCCTCTTTTAACTGCTTCCTCTCCTATACAAGGGCAGATGATCTGGGGAGCCTGTAAAGGGCTTTTTTTTTTCCACGTGCTAATTACCATAAATATTTTGGAGATTGTCCCACAAACTCCACTTTGTTTTCCAAATCATTAGCAATGTTAAAAACAAACCTTCTGACAAAAATGTTGGCAGAAGCTCAAGCACAATTCCTAGTTCTTCAGAAACCCTTCCTTATGTGAAGGAAGCTGTGTGGGGTCCATTACATGCAGTTCACTTGCCAAAGCACAGGAGGTTTAGCGCATGAGATTCCAGCTGTGCTTAGGTTTTTTTATATACAAATCATTTAGACAAGACCAATTAAAAGTTAAAACCAGCTAAATCAGCAAGGAAGAAGAATAAAGCAAAAGTTTTTGAGATAATGAATTGCTACCACTCTGCTTTAACAGAAGTCTGTAGACTAGGTGCAAGGAATCATGGGCATCGATGGCTATGATGCCTGGTTTGTAAATATCTGTAAAACGCCTAGACAGCTTCAGCATGAGTACAAAACATAAGGGCAAAATAATATTGTTTATCATTTTACCAAGCTTAGCACCTAAAAGAGAAAACTTGAGTAAGGGCTCATGAGTAGTCCCCAGAGATGATCCTTTTCGGTTCACGCTTCACTAGAGGATAAAGAAGAGTATTTCTCTCCAACCACTTTTGAGGTTGTTCTCAACCTTGTGATTACTCAGGTAGTAGCAGTCAACGTCCCATGAATTTATTCATTGATAGATCTGTTCGCCTTGTCATCCAAAGAACCATTCTATACAGCTCTATAGAGGCCCTCAGAGGTCTGGATTACTATAGCTTTTATGCAGTGGTTATGCATACCCTAAATTCTTAATATGGAGCTAAGAGGTGTCTAACAAAGATAAAAAAAGCTGTATTCCTACACAGATACCAATAACGTGCCATACCAAAAATCCAAAAGGATGCTCTATTTCTAAGACAATATTTTGAAGATGAACTGACCTGGTCATTTTGAGTTTTGACAGTATTTTCCAAATAGCACTATGTCCTTTTACAATGTTAAGATTATTTCTTCTGAAATTTAATTTGTAAAAATGTCTAATATTATTTTCTGTCATGCCAGTGAAAGGAAATAACAGAGACTTTGTTTAAGCAGCAAATTTTCTGATTTAAAGTGGTCATGCACAAGATAGTTCACCATTACTGTGGATTTTCAGTTACAGGACAATGATGACAGGGTTTCAGAAATAATGTGGCGTTGTTGCCTGTGCATAGCAATTAGTTAGTGGCCTAGTTCAGATGAGAGTGTCAGTGTTTTATAAAATGTCCAAAGAATAGCTGTCCCAGTTAACATAATTAACTGCAAAGGACAGTTGAAGGGCACAGTTTATTTATTTCAGGAAACGTTACTCAAAAATTAAATAAACTTGGGCTACAAACAAGCTCTAGGGAGAAATATGAGTAAATGGGAAATTCTAGGTAGAGTACATGGAGTGGACTGATAAAAACATCGCTGTACAGCACTAGATATCTTACCTGGCAAATAATCAGATGTCTTCTTGCTTAAGTTTGTGAGCTATTTTATTGATTCATACTTGTAAGAAGCAAGAAGAGATTTTCTGAAGAAAAACATTACTCGAAATGTGTTTAGGAGTGTTTATGTAAAATAAAAAAAAATGTTTCAAAATCCCTAAAATGGTTTAATCCTATCAGGAGAGAACAGTATGTCTAAATAAAGCTACATACCACTACTTCTTACTCTATGCTACCATTACTGCTCGTAGGGTCCTCATAACTCTTTAAGTTCACACCATGAATTTCCCATATGTCATTACCCAAAACCTCTAAATCTCCATTAAAAACAGAATGTGGTTTATTTTCAGCAAATCCCCCCTCTGCAGAGCCCATGCAGTCTGTGCTGCAACCTGCCTCAACAGGAAGGCACTGCTAGGGGAAGGAGAAGAGCAGAGGTACTGCTGAAACAGAGTACCTTTAAGAGTACCCTTTAAGCTCCCACACCATTATATGTTAACATTAAAGAATCTTCTTATCCTCCATCACTCTGTGTTGCCAGAATGTGAGCACAGAAAGCACCTTTTCATAATTAACTGCCTGGGCTCAGCCTAGCTGGGACCTCAGGTCTACAGCCACAGAACCACAGCATGCAAAAACGCTTGTAATTAGCCTTGCATAGGTGTAGGGCTCAGCGTGCCCACAATCATACAAACAACATGAACCACAGTGATCAGTACCCAAATTATTCTGTGGGCAGTAAAATCTTACATAAAGTTTGTCTAATGTACAAGTGTAAATTATGAGAGTTGTCATACTTGGTCTGACTAAAGGGCCATCTATCGCAATACCCTATTTTTAAGAGCAATGGGTAGCGGTTTCTTTGGGAAAGATCATAAGAAACATAGCATTCCTTGGCATCCCCTCTCAGTTCATGGCAATAACTTGCTGGGAGTAGGGACTTCCTAAGCCAGAGTTTACAAGCAGACCACTACATTTAATAGGCATGGATTTTGTCTGATTCTTTTTTGAATGCCTGTGCTTTGGTTTACACAATAGCCCGGTGAGATGTGTTTCATAATTAACAACGTATTGTTTCAAAATGTATGGCAGTGTGTGTTCTCAGCTCTCGTCTGATAATTTTGTTGGATGACCCCTACTTTTTGTAGCATGAAAAATGATAAATGATCATTACTTATTTATACTCTTCACAACCATCAAAATATAGGGAATTGTGTTTTCTCCCACTACAGTAGTTTCTTTTCCAAACTGAAGTCTTAAACTAATTAAATCTTTATTTTGTACCTCAGCCTACCCACTATACTTTTTGTAGTTTTTGCTAAAACTCTTTGGAGTTGAGATGACCACTAATGCAGACAGTGTCCAAGATGCACGTGTACTTACGTATGACTTTATACAACATCACGGTCACAATCTGTCTTTTGTTTTCAGTTTCTGTGTATAAATAGTTTCTGAAACTGTATTCACTTTTTTTACTGCCTCTAAAATTCTGTGCCAGTTTTCAGATAATTATCTACAATAACTCAGTGGTATCAAGTAAATTAAAGTAATCCAGTGTCTTTGTGTGATATTTGGATTAAATATAATCTGCCATTTCATTACCCACTCACTTGGTATTTCAAGGACTTTTGAAACTGCATCTCACTCCACCTCCCTCCTGCAGCTGTAAGCGGACAGTCAGACTTTTTTTTGCCAAGCTCTCTGACATAAGGACATAGTTTCATGAGTCAGAAAAGACAAGACTTTCTCAAAATCCTGATATCATGCACCTTTTCTGTAGTTCTTGGAATGGTTCTCATGAACTTGCCCTGATGGTGAACAAATGTTGCAGGTGACATTATTTGTGGTAACTGAGCTATGGGTACAAGTATTACCCTTGTTCCCTACAAAGTCTGAGCTTCCTATTCTCTAAAAGCCAGAACTTGGCCTATTTCTGATGCCCATAATCTTTGGTCAAACCACAAAACCTCCATTGCCGCAACTGTTTTAATGGTTGATTGGCCAACACTAATCAGGATTGCAGGAGCTGTACACAGTTTGCACACAACTATACTTTGGAGCACAGTGGCAACTTACCTCTGCACTAATCAGCTGCTCAGACATTTATGAATCAACAAATCGTTTAAAGTCAGCGTAACAGTGATCCTACTGTATTATGCTAAATCTGTTCTATTAGAAGCACTGGTCTACAGAGGGGCAGTTATGAATTTATTGCGACTGTCCAGCATGCCATGAAGAAATGCTTATCATTTTCAAGCCCTGTATGTTGTGGTCTCACTAGGTGCTTATTCCATCATAAATTTATAAGCAGGAATAGATCACAACCATTTACTAGTTTATACCCTAGTAGAAATTGAAAGAAGCAAACAGAAAACTGAACATGAAGGGTTTTGACAAATACCTTCAAATACTTCTTATAAAGGATGAGGAAGGGCAACAGACTTGAATGCAGACCAGTCCCGAAGCAAATCCAGTTAGTGTGGCACAATAAATGTGGGCTATGTTCTCAGGAATCACAGTGTAGCTGAGGTGCTGTGGGTATAAGGTTTAGTATCTAGTTATCCTTGGTAATGCAGACTCCAGGTGCTGGATCTGGACATGAGGAAACCAAAAAGGGATTGTCCTGGTTTCAGCTGGGATAGAGTTAGTTTTCTTCTTAGTAGCTGGTAGAGCGCTGTGTTTTGGATTTAGGATGAGAATAATGTTGATAACGCACTGATGTTTTGGTTCTTGCTGAGCAGAGTTTACACTAGTCAAGGACTTTTCAGCTTCTTGTGCTCTGCCAGGTGCACAAGAAGCTGGGAGGGAGCATAGCTAGGACAGCTGACCCAGACTGGCCAAAGGGCTGTTCCATACCATATGACGTCATGCTCAGTATATAAGCTGGGGGAAGAAGAAGGAAGGGGGGGACGTTCGACGTGATGGCGTTTGTCTTCCCAAGTAACCCTTACGCGTGATGGAGCCCTGCTTTCCTGAGGATGGCTGAACACCTGCCTGCCGACGGGAAGTAGTGAATGAATTCCTTGCTTTGCTTTGCTTGCGCGCGCGGCTTTTGCTTTACCCATTAAACTGTCTTTATCTCAACCCATGAGTTTTCTCACTTTTACTCTTCTGATTCTCTCCCCCATCCCACCGCGGGGGAGTGAGCGAGCGGCTGTGTGGTGCTTAGTTGCTGGCTGGGGTTAAACCACGACAGTCCTTTTTGGCGCCCAACGTGGGGCTCGAAGGGTTCGAGATAACGACAGATTTAATTAGAATGTGCTAGATCGAAGTTATAGCAGGTATTGCTGTTTAGGTATTAATCGGCAGGCTTCTGTACTTGCCATGGGGCTTGCTTGCCTTACTGTATATTAGAGTCTAGTGCTCGTTAGTGGCTGCTTTTTGCTTTTGCTGCTTGCTGAATTGCTTATCATCTTACTCTGCTGTGCCTGGGAACATTTTGATAACAACAACAGCCATGCGCCTGGGCTGGCAGATGGCCAGGGCATCGCTGCTGTTTCTGTGCTGCTGTACTGGACAGGCTGGAACTCCAGTGTGAACTCGAGTCAAAGGGACTGTGACCTGTGGATCAGTCCATGCGGGAGCAGGACACCCCGAAGCATCTGTGGCCATGGATAAGCCCATGCCAGAGCAGGTACATCTCGAAGCATCTGTGGCCATGGTTATGTCTGTGCCGCAGCAGATATACCTCTTGAAGGCATTGTGGCCCAAGGATAAGTCCATGCTGGAGAAGGTACACCTCGAAGCATCTGTGGCTGTGGATAAGTCCATGCTGCAGCAGGTACACCTTGAGGCATCAGTGGCTGTGCATGAGGTCATGCTGGAGCACCTCAAAGCGTGTGGCCATGGGTAAGGCCATGGTGGAACAAGCTTACTTCTGAAGAGACTGTGGCTGCGGGTAAGGCCATGGTGGAGCAAGTTTACTTCTGAAGAGACTGTGGCTGCGGGCAAGGCCACGCTGGAGCAGGTATATCTCTGAAAGCATTGTGGCCCATGGAGAAGGCCATGTGGGAACAGGTGCACCTCTAAGTGACTGTGGCTGTGGATAAATCCATGCCGCAGCAGGTATACCCCTGGAGAGACTGTGGCTCATAGACAAGGCTCCGCTTGGAGCAGGTAAACCCCTAAGGGACTGCAGTCTGTGGATAAGTCCAAGCCGGAGCAGGGGCAAGGGGAGGAGTCCATTGCAGTGTTAAGCCCAATGGTCTGGTCCAAAGGGGCCAGGGGTAGAGATCGTAATGGAAATACCTTTAAATTGTTGTAACCTAGGATTTGAGTTGCATGTTATGGGAATTACTATAGCAGGAACCCCTTATTGCTAGGCAGGCTAGGAGCAAGGGGAGGAGTTCCTTGCAATGTTAATCCTGGCCCAAAGGGGCCAGGGGTGGAGATTGTAATGGAAATACCTTTAAATTGTTGTAACCCATGATCTGAGTTGCATGTTATAGGAATTACCATACCAGGAACCACCTGAACCAATGGAGAAGAAGCCTTACAAGAAGCAGTGCAAGTGCAGCAGTGACCCAACCTGAGCTGGCTTTGGTGCCCAATAACTCCACGCAACACACCGCCTCTCCTGTCCTGAGTGACCACCATCACAGATGGAGCCCAAAGTCTCGGACTAAATGAACTCAATGGACATTATGTGGACATTTGTGGATGTTTATGGACATTTTACAGACATTTTACAGGGGTGGTCCATAAAATAAGTGGGGTGGTGGTTAATGAGGCTGTATTGGAAAATGTGGGACCTGAGCATGACGTAAATGGTATGGAATAAGGGGTGGATACTGTCCTGGTTTCAGCTGGGATAGAGTTAGTTTTCTTCTTAGTAGCTGGTAGAGCGCTGTGTTTTGGATTTAGGATGAGAATAATGTTGATAACGCACTGATGTTTTGGTTCTTGCTGAGCAGAGTTTACACTAGTCAAGGACTTTTCAGCTTCTTGTGCTCTGCCAGGTGCACAAGAAGCTGGGAGGGAGCATAGCTAGGACAGCTGACCCAGACTGGCCAAAGGGCTATTCCATACCATATGACGTCATGCTCAGTATATAAGCTGGGGGAAGAAGAAGGAAGGGGGGGACGTTCGACGTGATGGCGTTTGTCTTCCCAAGTAACCCTTATGCGTGATGGAGCCCTGCTTTCCTGAGGATGGCTGAACACCTGCCTGCCGATGGGAAGTAGTGAATGAATTCCTTGCTTTGCTTTGCTTGCGCGCGCGGCTTTTGCTTTACCCATTAAACTGTCTTTATCTCAACCCATGAGTTTACTCACTTTTACTCTTCCGATTCTCTCCCCCATCCCACCGGCGGGGAGTGAGCGAGCGGCTGTGTGGTGCTTAGTTGCTGGCTGGGGTTAAACCACGACAGGTGATGCTATTAACATATGTTAAAGAGAAATGTCAGTATCCTTTATCACATGAAATAGTGCTTCTCCATCATAAGGTGACAGATCTTGCCTCCTAAAACAGGCACTTAAAGGTAGTGGGCTTTTTTTTCTTTTTTTTACCAGAATAACTGTTAATTAAAAAAAAATAAAAATTAATACTTCCCAGTGCAAGAGTCCCCAGATTTAATTTTTTTTCAGTGTGATGTAGATACAACATTAACTTGTGAAATTTAGGTGGACTGGAAAGGAGTTTTGCAGAAGGCAGGAGGTCACGGTCCACACAGTGCATCCATAAAATAGGTATCTGAGTAGGCAGCCTCTTTCTCTGTAATTCTTATTCTTGTAACTGACTATAGATTTTTCCTTGTAATGAAGTTATACTACATACTTGCTTTGACTTCTCTGATCATGTGTGCCTCAAAACTGAGGTAATTTGACTTCTTTCCTGCTAGAAATATATTTATTCCAACTGAGTCAGAATCCAGTGTGCGTTTTAGACCTGAATCCCCAAACGAATTTTTTGTTCTAAGAATCAGCAGTGACTCCAGACTTGGGGCTTTGAACAAATTGTTCAGCTGAAAGGGGAACGGTAACTTTCTGTATTATGAGGTCTTGATTTTAACTTCTTTTTAAATAATATCTCAAATCAAATGGTATAAAGTGGTTGCTCTCAGGCCAGATGTTGGTATGTTCAGCTTTAGCTATACGGATGTTTTATGGCTGGGTCAGGAACAGAAGCTGCCAGAAACATAATCTCCATCTCAGAAGAGCACCACTATAATTACCGTGTCCTAATGAGCAGGACAGTGCAAAGATGCAATGAAAGCACATGCTTTAGTAACACATAGCCTTTGCACAACATTTAATCTCCAAACTATTTTGTAAGGACCAAGGGAATAATCTCCATGTCACCTATCTGGAAACATGTAGCTGCACTTTTTGAATTTCATTTTGCAAAACATTATACCGAATAAATAAGTGCCCATTATACGAAGTGCTGAACACACTGAATTTCTTTTGGTTTCCAGAATAAGGTTATGGCTTTTCTAGAACTGTCCCTTGAAATGATTTAGCAGCTTTCACAGGGAATATTTTAATGACTATTCAGTTATTATTTAATTTTCTGTGGCATGTAGAACCCTGATCTAGAGTCAGGATATGCTAGTGTACACTAAAAGACATAGTCCCTGCCCCCCTGAGTTTAAAAATTGAGTTCCTGATCCAGCAAACATTTGTGTGAGTATTATATTTTTATATGTGTGAGAGGTTCCCATTAAACTTCCACTGGGAAAAATTTCCAGAAAGACCACACCTGCTGAGCTTCAGCCTTCTGGCAAGTGCACTATAGAGGCCTAATGGGAATTCCCGGAGAAGAAAGGTTGCCTGCATTTAAAAAGGGTGTGAACCTTCCGAGCTCTCAGGGTATGTGCAAGTTTATATTTGGATAACCCAACAGCTATGCATATAAATTGTCAGGGAAAATTAATGAATGGCGCATGTGCAGTATATCAAACATCTTGGTGTCTCAACCAATATTTTCATATGCACCAAAGTGCACATTCCTTACTGAGGGTTATATACAATGAGACGTGTTTAAAGTTTAAAAAGCCACATTATTTGAATGTATCTGAATGCAGAAACCAGTGACCCACTTTCTTTAATAACTAGGAAGAACTTTTTCTGTTCAGTCCTGGATTTCTAAAGAAAGTAAAGGGGTTTGTGATCAAGCCACCCTGAGACAGTTCATACTAGAATTTAATTTTGAAGTTTAAAAGAAGTAAAATGGAAGCATTATCTCAGCTATGGCTTCACTTTCTAATTTGTTTCCCTCAGCCACATTTTTTTTCATGGAACCTACTATAATGTATTTTTAAGAAGCTATGTCATGTTTTATATATGAAGAACACTATGAAGTATATATCCTTTATCTTGTCCATAGATTCCACGCTACAACTGTAAATCTCACATTTCTTCTTTATTATTTATTTCTGATGACAGATATTAACCTCCATACTGGCTTTGGCATGGTAGGTATTATTTATGTCCTAAAGTTGTTAGCAGTTGTCTTAATCAGACCTGAATGCTCTACAGCTCTTGCCAGCCTTGCAGTGGCTCTCAGTCCTCCCTTTCCCTTCCCAGCCCAAACTCCGCAATAGGTCTAGTATTTCATCTGGGGTTAAGGTACAGCATGTCTCAGGTTTAGCTTCTGAATCTTCTCCTTTACACCTATAGGTGGCATTCGTACCAATTTGTAGCCTGATGAGCCTTCCCTGTGGTTTCTAAAAATTTGTTTGATATCTCAAAATAATTTCTCTCAACTGGCGATCCAGATTCCTAGGCACCAAAAATTTAATTCAAGATATATTAAAAAGACTCTGCATGAAGTGAAGACTTTAAATCTGCCTTTATATTCAGCATTTTTTTTCCACTGTTTACTGAACCACCTATTGTAGCAGCCTGCTCATTTCTAAGAGGAGTGATCGCATCTCCTGCAGAGGCTGCCTCACTGTGAACTCCCTCCTGCCAGGTGCTGAGAGCTCTGGCCCTCATTCATCAAAGTCTTTAGACACTTAGCTGCTGGACTAAGTCTACCACTAAGTCTACCACTTTGCTTGGAGCTTCGCTCCAAGAAGGATCGTTTGTTCTTTGCTCCTGTCAGAGGATGGGTCCTAAACAAAAGAGTTAATCTGTTCTTCCTGGTTTGGTCGTTTGGCAGGAGAGAAACGATTACGCTGGACTGGAGGACCCTAAAATTAGCTCAATTTACAATATCCCATCTGCTTTGCTCCGTAATTATGCGAAGATGATGATAAACTATATATCTGTGTATAAGTTAAATTAGTAACAGAAATAAATTAATAGCTAAAATAATCTAACACATTTTAACTTTATTATTATTTCATCAAGCAATAATGAACTGAGAATTTGGCCCAGTATACTAAAAACATAGCTAATAAATCCTACATTATTTTTTAATTAAGAACACGGACTGCACAGAAAAACAGTGAAAAAATGGATTGACGGTTACTAGTGTAACAATAAAAAGCAAACAGTTTCTTGGAAGATAGTACAGCTTTGAGTTAGGACTTGCACAGTAACTTAATCCATGAACTGTCAGGAGAGCAGCAAACAGTTTCAAATGTTCGGGGGGTATGTTTTTCAGGAAAGGAAAAGTTTGGATCATCTAACTGGCACTCATATTTCCAGTGCATTTTAGTGTGAAAAAGGAAAATAAATTTTAAATGTGGCCTTCTTTTTTTAAACATTGATGTATAAGGGCCCCCCTTACATAGTACATAAGGCTTGCCTCACTTCAGTCAACTGAAGTAAAGGTTTAAAGCCTGAGCCATTTCAGGCGAGCTGCGAAGAGGAAGAGGAGCCTCTTGTCTGCACTCTGTTCTCCTCTGGAGTCAGGAACTCTAACTGCTTTCTTAGGGAGGACGAGAAAACCTCGGCTTTCACTCCAGTACCCATTGCATTAGTGTTGCTGCTCTCAAGAGAATGAATTTATTCTCCACAGCCATGCCATCTTGTAAATTGTTACTACAACACAAGCCACTGATGTCCTTTCTCAAGCCCCAAGAGAGGCAGTGAACGTTACACCCTGTTGATAACATCTAGAAGTGATCTATTTGTGTAAGTACACTTTATATACTTAAATAAGGATGGACACAAAGCAATGTGCAGTAGATGCACCGACTATAGTAACTAAACCCATGGTTTGATGTGCAGTGGTGCCGCCCCAAGTCACTCACTTCCACAGTGAGTGGAATCAGCACCTCAATTTGATTAAAATTAACTATTTTCTGCCAGATTTTTGCTAACTGAAGTAATTATCTGCACTTTGTATGACCCACATAGAGCTATATACCAGCATGTGGAAGTGATGCAGAAAGGCTGGGGCGGGGGGAATGCCAGCAATAACTTAATTTGGTAGTGGCACTGAAAAAACTGCATGATATGCCCCCGAGTTACCAGTGGGAACCTGCGAATTTGTTTTCGGTGTAAATGGAAAACAAATATTAAAAAGACCCTTTCTAGGTAGAAGACCTTTGTAGTTCAGACTCTGAAAAGGACTTGACCATCTGCCAGAGAACCTGCCTGTGGACATGAGCGATCATTCAGTTACTGGCTGTCCCATTTCTTTTTCTGCAAAGCCCTTGCTGTACAGCATGTCGCAAAGATAACGTTTCTTAAGGCTGGCAAAATACTGGCATGAGGAAAGCCATACAGGCAAGAGGAGCTGGAATGAAAAGCAAGAACATTCCAAAAGCACTGAAGTTATTAAGGCATAACATTGTGCTGAATATGGTTTTGTTTCTTAGGAAGTGACTCGCAGGTGGTTGCAAATATTATTTACTAACTATCCTGCGGTGATGGCACTTGTCCCCTAACTAACTAATTTCACTTTTCATTTCAGTTTTCCTGTGGCAGCTTACATTTCCCAGTACAATATTAAGAAGTTCTATATTATTTGCATACAATAACAAATGAAGTCTGGTAATGCTGCACTTACTATTTGGTTTCTAGATCTGCTGTGGTAGGGTGAAGCCAGTTGAGTATTTGGGGATGCAGCTCTGACCTGTGCAAAATTATTTTGGTAGGTTTTTTGGGGAAATTTTCCTTTCTGAAACTTCCAACCCTTGTAATCATATTTGTACACATTAACCCCTTTATCCTTTCAAGCTTAAATTAAGTGGGACAGCTCAGAGACTTATAGTTTAGTTTTAGTTATCCAGTTGGAAAATAAGGTAGAGAACCGGTGTATTGGGTTTGTGTGGAAAGGTTTTGGTAGCGGGGAGGCTACAGGGGTGGCTTCTGTAAGAAGATGCCAGAAGCTGCCCCCATGTTTGACAGAGCCAATGCCAGCCAGCTCCAAGAGGGACCTGCTGCTGGCCAAAGCTGAGCCCATCAGTGACGGTGGTAGCGCCTCTGGGATAGCATATTTAAGAAGGGGAAAAAACTGCTACACAACAGCAGCCAGAGGAGAGGAGTGAGAATATGTGACAGGAACAGCCCTGCAGACACCAAGGCCAGTCAAGAAGGAGGGGGAGGAGGTGCTCCAGGCACAGGAGAAGAGATTCCCCTGCAGCCCCTGGTGAAGACCCTGGTGAGGCAGGCTGTCCCCCTGCAGTCCATGGAGGTTAATGGTGGAGCAGATATCCACCTGCAGCCCATGGAGGACCCCACACCGGAGCAGGTGGATGCCCAAAGGAGGCTGTGACCCTGTGGGAAGCTCATGCCAGGGCAGGCTCCTGGCAGGACCTGCAGACTCATGGAGAGAGGAGCCCATGCTGGGGCAGGTTTGCTGGCAGGACTTGTGACCCCATGGGGGACCCATGCTGGAGCAGTCTGCTCCTGAAGGACTGTCTCCCGTGGAAGGGACCCACGCTGGAGCAGTTTGTGAAGAACTGCAGCCTGTGGGAAGGACTCACATTGGAGAAGTTTGTGGAGGACTGTCTCTGTGGGTGGGATTGCCATGCTGGAACAGGGGAAGAGTGTGAGGAGTCCTCTCCCTGAGGAGGAAGGAGCGGCAGAAACGTGATGAACTGACTGCAACCCCCATTTCCCATCCCCCTGCACCACTGGGGGGAGGAGGTAGAGAAATTGGGAGTGAAGTTGAGCCCAGGAAGAAGGGAGGGGTGAGGGAAGGTGTTTTTTAGATTTGTTCTTATTTCTCATTATCCTACTCTGAATTCACTGGCAATGAATTAAATTATTTTCCCCATGCTGAGTTTGTTTTCTCATGAGAGAAATTACTGAGTGATCTCCGTGTCCTTATCTCAACCCACCAGCATTTCGTGATATTTTCTCTCCCCTGTCCAGCTGAGGAGGGGAGTGATAGAGCAGCTTGGTGGGTACCTGGCCTCCAGCCAGGGTCAACCCACCACAGCCAGTAAGATGGCATTTTGTCAGTGCAATCTTTGGGCATGTGACAAGAAAGCATTTGTAATGTTATCCTGATAATCTGTAGTGATTTGAAATCCTATTGTAGTTTCTGTATCACTAGTTTTATTATTTGATTAAAGTCCAGCAGAGCATTAAGGATTACAGTTGACTGAGGATGAATGATTTACAATTAGTCAGAAAAAATAAAGGTATTAAGGAATGTGCCAAGTTCATTTATTTGACAAATGGGTGTAAAGCTAGTTACAAAAACACTTCAGAACATAGCAGCACCTGGATCGTCATATATTTTGTAGAAGCAATGAAAAAAGTAATTAGTTTGAGAATTGTAAAAACAATGCCAGGAGGCTAAGATCTAGCTTAGCAATGCCAATGCTAAGATCTAGCTTGCTAGGAGTGCAGGGGCTGACGTCCACCGCACTCCACGCTCATGCGGCTCCCTCCCGTGATTGACCCAGTGGTGGCAGTCAGCAGCCCAAGGAACCCGCAGGTAAGGAAGATGTAAGGGCACGCTATACTTGGGAGTTAGGGCATGGTTTGATGGTATCCAGCCTGGGGTTTGTACAAGGGGATCATTGTAATTCATTTGTGTTATAATAGCAGCTAAAATCTTTGACCGTTCTTGGTGCTTTTGGATGGAGAGGGCAAAACACATAAGATACACTACCACGAAGAAAAGATCTGCTGTGTGGAAGCACTTCATGTTCCAATAACTTGTTGGATTTTCCCCTTAAACTTGAAACAAAATTAATTTCTTGGATAGCTGAAAAGGTCATTTTTAATTCTCACAGCTTTTTGACAAATGATCTTCACAACAGAAAAGAGTCTAAAGTTAACCAGGAAGGGAGATGCTGACTTTCTGAAGTACAAGTGAAAATTCGTGCCGTGAGCATTCATCCTATATCGACTATTGCATTGCTATATTACATAGGGATTGAATTAAGGAATTAATTGATGGCTTGAAACTGATGGGTTGCAAATCCTAAGCTTTTGGTATTTTCCAGTTTAATGTCAATAATACTACAGTAATGTTGGCATCTAGCTTTTTAAAACACTATGCTTTCTTAATTTGTTTATATTGGCAACATTTATTTTTTCACAGCAGTGTAGGAAACACCTAGTGGTGACTGATTTAAGCCGCTTGCTGTCTGTTTTAATTTGATAATGATATTGCTCTGTCAACAGTATCAAGAGCATGATATGCAGCATTACAAATGCAAAGAAATAAACTGTTCCAAAAAGTCTAATTATGCAGATTTACATCTGTAGATATTCATTAGTTTAGGTTGTTGAGTTCAAGTGTTACGAAGTGTTCATATATTCCATATCTATTACATACTTCATATAGATATTGATTGATTGTATTCTATCTATTTTGGCAGTCCTAAGCATTTTAGTTCAACTTTTAACCGTTGAAGAAAAGGTATTGCTAGGCTGCTGGCCACACTGAGGGAAGACAAAGAGATAATAACCCTTACAGCCCATAACATTGGATCATTGCTAGCTGCCATTAAGGACAATATAGCTTTATTGTTGACTTCATCAGCATAGAGGCTGTTACCTCTATATCTGGGATTTTTTCAAGTATCTTCTCAGCAGATGGGAAAGACATGCAGATTATGGGAAGGACAGTATAAATGGAAATTATATCAACTCTTCGGCTCATCTGACAAACAAACCATGATTTTTCCATAGAAACTGTGCAGGCAATCTCTGCACTGCTGCTAGTCTCATTCAGTGAGGTGCTTCTGGAGACACAGGGTGTGAATCCCTGCTTCTCCTTGCAGGCCTCGGGGCTTGATGATGGCTCCCTAAAGAAGATAACACTTCCCTTTTCAGTCCTTGATTCTACCAGGAGCTGCTGTGTTTCCCAAAAGGAGCAGAAACACCTCTTTTGTTAAAAGAGCAGTGCCCAGCTAAGAACATATCTAGAGACTGGCTAGGTAACTTCCCCTGAGAGATGTATATTTATTTATTTTTATTTCCCTAATCTTTGTTTTAATGTTTTTCTCATTATTAGAAAAGATAACATGATAGAGGACTTCAACTAATCAAAGACTCATCATCAAAAGCAGACATGAATTGAGGGAGGCCAAGGTCTTAAACTGCAGCCTGACTCCACCCTCCCACATTCGGCTTTTGCCTAAACTGGCAGAAGCGCCCCATTACATCGGAAAAGGGCACAGGGTGGTTCTGGCCTCTCCCAGAACTACACCCCTCTGTCCCTGGGAGTGGTCAGGGGAAGTTTGGGAGCATGCAATGAGCCATTCTTCTGCTTGAGTCCTCTGAGTCCGCTCAGACCTACAGGTTTGGGTGCTCCTAAAATGCAATTGTAGATACTATTCTGAATGGTGCTAATACTCCCCATCCACATAATATCCTAGTGGTTACAGCAGCTACCAAGTAACTGGGAGCTTTGGGCTCACCTCCCTTATAAGCCTGGTGTGGCTTGAGGGCTTCATTGTGTCTTTCATATCTTCTGTGTCTCACAAGAGTGCTTGGCTAGCTGGGCTGGAGCTACTGAAATTGTGCTGCAAATAGGGCCAGGGAAGGCAGCAAGTACTTTTGTGCTCCTTCAAGTTCAGGTACCTCAATAGAGGGCTCGAGCAGACCCCAAGTTGGCAGGATTCTTCAATCCACAGCTTGATCTAAACTCACTCCAAAAATTAGGTGAGCTCACTAGGCTTTTCTAAGTTGGAGTGACATTGCATGAGAAGCAAATCCTTTCATTCAAGACTCTGGACCCTATCAGATAGGAGCGAACTTAAATAAATAAGAGTATTAGGACAACTGTACTGGGTCAGACCAAAGACCTGCTTAGCTTTAAACAGAGTCTCCAAATGTGCACACTGAGCATATTAAATACTTGGTGAGCAGAGACAGTTTCCTGCAGCTCATGAAGGTGAACAAAAGGAAGCACAAGAAACAAGCACTGGTGTTCAACTGAAATGCTAGCCTGCACCCCTCAGAGAAGTGTGCTTTGTGAGGACCGATGGCAAAGAGCCAGAACTGCTGGTGGCAATTCCCCATAAATTCATGACATAATATATGTTAAAAAAATAAAGGCTTCTTTTCACATTAAAAAAAAAAAAAAGCGACACATATAGTATCTTCTGTTGGAGCTGCATCTTCAAGATTCACAAGATCTCATCAGCTAATGTGCTTTCTGTAGAAAAAAGATGTGCCTTCTCCTTCTGGAGAGCTGGTCTTGTTTTTTACACAGCTTGTTCCATTTTTGAGAAAACTCACTGAGATCATCTGTCTCAGTTCTTATGTCTCCATTGATGGGGGTGTTTTTATGTCTAAAAGATGTCAATATACATCTGCCACTGTAAGGAAAACTGTGCCCCCTGTCCCTCTTCTTCTGCCAGCAAAAGTCAGGCCAGGCTAAAAAAAACCCCAGTGGCTACTAACAGGCATTGTAGTGACACTTCCCAGAGCACTCTCCAGAGTGAATTCCGGCTCAGGAGCTAACTGAGCTAGAGGTGGTGCATTTACGTGAAAAGCTCAGAACAGATTTTGCTTCCATTAGTTTGTCCAAACCACTTTTGATTTATGTGAGCTTTTAGTATCCACAATATTATGTGGCAGGGAGATTCACAGGTTAACTATGTATGCATGTAAAAGTACTTCCTTTTGTTTATTTTGAATCTGTCACCTGCTAGTTTCATTTGATGTCGCTCCTATTGGAAAAAACAGTGAAAAATCATTCCCTATGTCCTATCTCCATGCCACACAGGATTTTATAAACCTTTATCTTTTTCTTCTAGGTCAACTGTTTTCCAGAATGGGTTTTCCATTTTTTCATATTGAACCTGATCGATACTTTGCGTTGTCTTTGTTGCCATTCCCTTGTTTTAATATATGGTTTCTGAGGGATGGAGAGAACTGTACACCGTACTCAAGAGGTGGGGACATCTTAAATTTATTTTATTGTGGCATACTACTGTTTTCCATTTTTTGCTCTATTCTTTCCTAATAATTCCTAACTTTCTGTCTGCTTTAACAGCTTCTCAGCATTGAGGTCATATTTTCATAGAAGTAACTACTTACCTGGCATGATTTCAGGCCATAACGGTAACAGTCTACTCTGGATCCACCACTGTATATGTTAAGCTGAAATTGCTTCTTCCCATACGTATCACCTTACGGTAATCTCCACTGGATTTTATCTGCCATTTTGTTACCTGGACACTCAGTGATTATCATTCACATCACACTTCTTATATCCTTTTGCAGCTCTTCGTAATGGCCCTCATTTTCAGTTTACTTCAGTGACTAACTTAGTACACCTGCTAACATTGCCTGTGGTACCTACTTTGTTCCTGAAGACCTTAGATTTGGCTTATGTTGTAAGAGTTTGAAAGAAAAAGGTTCACTGAGAGACAAAATCTTCAAGAAACTCCTGCTCACGGGAGGAAAATGTTCCCTTTCCTTCCCCTTGCAGGCTACGCTCTGGCTTCGTTTAGAAACAGAAGACCTCACAGAAGCTCAGAGAGGGACGCTTACGTACCAGTGGTAACCTTTCCCATTTCTTCCCTTGGTAATCGGATCTCTTCTGCAGTCAGAGAGACCTAGTACATCAGTCTTCATATATCATCTCCATGAGCTAAATTGCCAGGAAAGTTTATGATCTAACTTCAAAAAAATTCCCTGAGAAAACAAATCATTTATTTTCCCAAATGCCTGGACTTGAGAATGCAGAATGCAATATTCAGGGTAGATAAGCAAAAATCTAAAGGCAAAGGTGATATATGAAAACTCGCTCTCAGTAAATTAAATGGGAATTTGTCTGTTTTCTTTAATGAATGACAAAATGCAGTGGTTAACCTTGGGAATGACACCGTCTCCCAACCAGGCACAAGGGTGCTGGAGTGCTCTCTTTCTCGTCCAACATTCAGGCTCCCTGACTCCCTACTTACCCTCTGCACCAGCCTTCTCAGCCCTTTCCCCTTCTGGCATGGAATGAACGCTGACCTTGTACAGAGAAGCTAATTCTTCACACCTCTTCCTCTGTTATCCATGGAGCCCTGCAGCCTCTAACCCTAAACAGTATGACAAAGATTTCCAATACTAGAAGTTGTCTTTCTTCTGGGGACAGGAGCCAAGGGGAAATTTCCTACTTCTTCCTTTCAAGCAGGATGGGTTCTCCTCAGGGGCTTTAGCTTTTACTAAACCTGTCCATGTTCTCAGGCACAGGTTCCCAGACTCGTGAGTTTTCTCTGGCTCCCTTCTGCCAAGCTGTGGTGCATTCAGTGCTTGGTGCAGTATCTAATTTCACCAGCCACAGTTTTTCTTGGCAAAACAGCAAAGGGTCTTAATTTCCTGATGTCATTTGTCTATTTAATTATTGTATTTTTATTTTTTTCCTATAATTGATGTCTCTGCCAGAATTGCTATAGCTATTAACAGAATTGTGGTTAGTTCATTAAAATAAAAAATGTTGAAATATGTTACGGTATTCTGCTTTTGCCCTTAATTATGAAAGTATTTTATATCATTTCAGATCATTTATTATTATGTGAGAAGAAGTTTGACAGCCAGATACAGTAAGAACAAGAAGGTTTTCCAAATTCAGATCAAAACCAATGCTGTTTTCATTTGAAACCTGAAATTACAAGTCTAATTTTGACAGGAAATACTTACCTACACAGACAGCTAAAGGAACAGTTACTGTGTAAAACACTTCCGTGATTAAAGCAGCTCATTAAATTTCCTGTACGAATTCATTGTGTGTCTTGTTTTCAGCTACGATATATGTGTTATAGCACAACGATCTGACAGTTATGAGTCAAGTCTTAGTACTGGTGAAATGGCAAAAAGAAGAGTCCTTTCTCCGAGATAGAATCTGAGGTAGGATATCTTGCAGATTTCTTTATTTAGTCCTTATACCACTCATTTCTGTAAGAACAGGTCAAACACGAATGACATTTATGTGGATTTTTTGCATTCTCCAAAATCATGAGGTGACAGGATAGGCCTATAAACTAAAGATTGCTGTTTAATTTTCTTTTTGTTGGCAGCTGGACGTTATAACATTTGTGAAGTTTATATAGACCTTTCACAGTTCACAGTGTAACATCTGCAAAAGTCACAAGATCATGTGCAGTCTTACTTTTGTTTTCCTTTTGTGCGTAGGGTTGTCTTGTACTGGAATTCCAGAACACTGGGAAACAGAAGGAGGCAAAAGAAATACAAAACTAGTATGAGAAATATTGGATAAAAAGATGGAAATAAAGAAAGAAAACCTGCCATTTCTGCTAAGCTAGCAAATATGAAAGCTCAAAATTCAATGTTCTTGCAATGAATTTGAATACATGGCTCAATAAGAAGTATGACAGCACAGAACACCGATATCTCAGTTTTCTCTGTAATTGATATAGTGGAGAAGGGAATTTGTGTAAACAACCATCTCTCAAGTACTGGCATTTTTCTCCTCTCAATCTGCTCTTTCTTACAGAGAAATGTAAAGCATGGGAAAACAAAATGATAAAGTTTTAAGTATATTTATTGTGAGAGATTTAGTCTCAAGATACAATCTCTGCTACATATTTTGAAAAAGATAGAACAACATGGATCCAGTCTTCCCATAAGAGACAAAACTCTGGAAATTGTGGAGAGACAGATTCCACTTTGCATAAAGATCTGGATTACAGTTCCCATTTACAGAAATGTTTCATGATTAAAGTATCCTAAAAAATAGCAAAGGAGACATTAAGAGCACAAAACCTGAGCTTTCAGACTTCATTCCAAAAATCTTAGGGATTCACAGTCATTTCCCCATAAGACCACAAGTATCTCAAAGGATCAGTAATCTAAAAAATGGCTATTACCTTGCTGCTTGGGGTTTTTTCTTTTCTTTAAATCTATCAAAAATATTTATTCTTTAATGAACCTTCTAAAAGTTGATATAATTTTTTAAGAAAGTACATTTCAGAATTATCTTCAGTTATACTTATTCATAACCCTGATCCACAAAAAAATCATATTTTTCTCTAATTTTCATCAGTGGGAGACAGTTGCTCTAAAATAGCTCATGATTAAGTGCACCACTGAACTGACACCGTACTGAAAATGGGATTTACCTCATCTAAATTTAGCCACCTAAGAGACTGGCATCTGTGAGGTATTCCAAAAAGGTAACTTTAGCCATTCAAGCTAATCTTTCTAGGCTCCCTCTATAGTTTTCTACAGGTTCAGAGCCAAAAACCTAATTGCTCTGCATTGACCCTTAAAAGCCTTAATAAATGCCTCTCTTTTGTCCCACATGCCTTACTAGCCCTCCTTGTCTTTAATCTAGTCATAAAGTTTCCTTTGATAGCTCCTAGAGACAAAAACAATCTCACCCTAAAACAGATGGAGTAGACAAAGCTACAGAATATTGTGAGCTTGTAGCTTGAGTTGCTTTTTTCCCTTCATTGCTAAATACAATTTCTGGAGAAAATCCAGAGGAAGCTGATTAACTTACTGAAAGATACAGAAAGGTTGTGTCTAGAGGTATTGACAGTCTTGAAGTAGTTTGTCTATGTCTCTCAGAAAGAAATCCAGATTGAATACCTGGAATATACTGAAGAAAATGGTTTGCAATTACTTGTACTGTGGTCCTGTCTTAGCTGAAATAAATAAACAAATGGATACGTATCAGATTTAAGCTGAAGGTTTAGTTTGGACTGAAGTAGTTGACTGAGAAGAATGACTGGAATGAACAATAATACCAGTGAGGCGTCTCATTCTGGTAGTGCTTATTCTCATACAGTGATATTGATACATTGAATGCATTAAAGTGGTATGAAAACAGTCAACAAAATGGGGAGAGATATCTGTCATTAATTTTTAAATGAAGGCCACTGCACACAATTTATTTTATTATGTTCTTTTTTAAGAAACTCATTATGATAGTATTGGCTCAGTTATTTTAACGTTTTTATGGAAACTTTTATGGAAACTGTAGCTATATAAATTCTATAGGCTCTGATTCTTTGATGCTTAAACTACTATGATGTCAATCCATGTGCAATTTCATTTCTAAAGAATGCACTGGAAAACTGACAGCTATGATAACAACGGGCTGTGGGAGAAATAGCTCAAATGAGAATTTTTCCTAGGCATATACTTTAATGATTTAATATTACATGGAGCTTACGTTGACAAAATGTAAAAGCAGATCTTTGCTATCAGTTCTTTCTTATTAATTGGGTATAAACCACAGAGTGTAAAAATCAGCGAGGCTCCATATATGCTCCCTTAACTTTTATGCCTGGTGCTGTGATGAGGCTATTGATAGTGGGTTTGTTCAGCTGATTTCCAGTACGTTCAGGGAACATAAGATGCTTTTGGGGTAAATGAAAGACTTAACAATGAGGCTTGCAGCTATATCTGTGAGCTTGTGAACGCTCAAACCAGGCATAAAGGCCCAGAGTAGATCATATGGCTATCACCTATTCATTGAAAATAAGAGGCCTTTTTCTGTAAAGGCAGCCCTAGACTCCCTCCTTTGCCTTTTTTACCATATGATTGCAGTAGTGACCATCCCACAGAAATCATCCTCAACAGGACTTTCTCTAACTACTTTTCTATCTTCAGGAGAAATGACAATCTCCAAGTGGCCTTTATGAAATTATTCTGCCCATAAACAAGGACCTGAATACTCTCTTTATCAATCAGCAATGCCTGAAACATGCAGACTTTTCACCAAGTACAATACAAGATTCATCAAGTAAAACACCTGAGAAAGACAAAGAGGTGCCTGTGGTGAGGGAGGCTGAAAGCCCAGCATGCTCCGCTGTGGGTTCTCCATCTTGCAAGATGTATCGGATCGACTGCACGACTACAAAGCGCAAAGCTTAATTTTGTAATTGTGTAATAGCACTGAATCTGAAATTTAAGGAACTATTTAAGACTAGCTAAATTGATTTTACCACTTCAGTTAATATCTGTACCTAGGGCCTAAAATCAACATGGGTAGAAAGATCCTCTACCAACTATTTCAATTTCACTGTTGTGTGCTGAGAATGAAAGAGGAATATGAAGGTTTCGATTAAACCAATTTAATTTTCTTTGATCCTCTAATACAGGATTAATAAGAAATAATTCTTTGTTCCTTTAACTTCTGTGATTTGATTGCCTCCTTTCTAAATTGGGTGAGATCTGGCCAAATGATGACTTAACCATGTAGCATTTTTAACCCACTGAAATTCTGATTCAATATCAGTTTAAACCTTGATTTTAAAAATTATCTTAATTCCTACATTGGCTATTGACATTTTTAGTACTTTAAGTCTTAGCAATATTGTCAGCTTTGTAATGTTTCCTTATTACAAAGCAATGGAATTTGCTTTTTGCAAACATTAGCAGAACTGGTTTATTCTTTGGGCAGCAGAATGGGCTTGAAAAATAAAAAATAGGTAAATTAGCTGAGGTGCATTAGTTTAGCCTACTCTACAAATTAAAACCTTTATCCAATAGTATTTCACACTTTTAGTAATTTATGGCAGTAATTCATTAATCTTACCTCTTTTTAGAATTATATATTAGAAGTCAAAACATCTTTTATTGAAGCAAAACAGGAACATTTCATAAAAGGAGAAATTTTCCTGGAGTCATCTCAAAAAACACTTATTCTAGAATTAATAAATAAGACTAACCAGTTGCAATCCTGTATGTTTTACTAGAAAGAGCTGAGTCAGTGGAACTGAATCCAGTGTTTCCAATTCTTGCTGGCAAGTGAAAGGATAAAGAAGCAGAAAATGAAGTCAGGACCATACTTTGGGAATACCATCATATTTTTCTAATGAATCCCATTCACGAAAATCTTAATTGAATATTTTAGAGTTAAGATAGTAATACCACTAAGCAGGAATGCAATTTGCTGAAGCCAACAAAGCATGGCTGTGCTAATGTACATAAGAAAAATTCAAAGACACTGGATTTGCCCATTAGTCTTATCTTATTCCCTTTGGATTTTATTTTCTGTGCTTTAGTTTTTAACCTTGGAGTCATATTCATGTATTATTAAATTGCTAACAACTGTTGTTTAAAAAGCTTGGCTTTCTGTAGCCCAGTGAATCATCGGGATGAGCAGTCTGCCTCCCTAGGGGAATTTTTCTATGCAGAAGCTGGTGTGACCTCCACTCAAACAGTTTGCACACAGAATTGCATTTGTGATGGGCTCTGCTTGTACACATAATTGGAAAATAATCGAAGGGCTGTAGTGAGTTTCGTCTGGAAATTTGACCCATTACATCTGCTTCTTTAGTTTTACATCACTCATATTAGTAAGTACATAATGTATTTTTGTGCCATGGGATTAATCAAATAACTTAATTAAATTATCCACTTGGCATTCTTATAGATAGCATATGCCTGCTTTATTTGGCCTTCTTTGCAAATGTACGCGTTTGTATCGTGTGCAATGCTCCATATCTCTGTACAGTTATGCCAACAAGAGGACAGTGGTTATCCTGTTCTAGGCCTGTGTAACCACACAGCTTGGAAAGTTTGAATAAATTGCTGAATGAACCTCAATGGAGATTAAATTTATGAGGTCTACAGAGGGCAGATGCCCCCTTTCTAAATAGTGCTAGCTGCCACATCCCCATTCAGACCTTCAGCAGGTTCCAGGTAGCAATGCAAACACGTTAGTCCTAAGCCAAATGTATCCAACTGTGGAAAATTTTGGCATCTAGCAATCTCTGGTCATGTGCTAAATCTAAGCCAAGCCAAGCAGCCTGGGTCTTTCCTTGTTAACACTTCCCCTGTGATTTGACAGGTTTTGCAGGAAAAGTGCAGAAGAATTGATGGAGACACTAAAAGCTGTGTAGCTTTGCTCAACCGCTTTGAGGTTCGTATAGCCCATCACAGGCCGGAGTAAATAACTACACATTGTAAGATCTTCGCAGGGTTGAGAAAAAGGGTAATAAACTTGAACAAGGAATTACAAATGAACTGGGATAGGATCTCATTGATTTGCGACCCTCTTTCTCTGGGAGAGTTTTACATTGTCCTAGAGGACTCCCGTTTATTGTGCTGTTAGCAACTGGGAAACCTTTCCCCTGTCTGGGTGCTTGTTTAACTTGGAAGGCCAATGCCATTTTGTTCTGCAGTAAGTCTGTAAATTAGGTGTACAGTCTTCAGCATGTATTTGCCAAAATATATCAAAGGACTGGGCATTTCCATATGCTTTTTGGCATTCTGTAGTTCTTTCTCTAATCTATTTGACCGCAGCCAGTGGCTTCCTACTGCTACTCAGCACTGACTGTCAAAGGGCAAGGAAGTACAAAGCTGATACATGGTAAGTGAATTTTTTTTTTTTTTTAAAGCTCATATTAGAGAAAACTGAAGTGCAGAACAATGTCATCAAAGTCAGTTCTGAACATGGAAAAAAGGAAGAATGCTTTCTGGAACATCAAAGGTATCTTTTGTATTCTTAGATAATACTGCTGAGCTAACTAAATAGGTTTAAACAGGAACTGCTTCTAGACTGTAGCGTGAATGCCAATTTTCAAACGAGGATATATTTTTAGACACAGTTCATGAATTGCTAAAACTGAGATTTTCAAGCAGAGCTGTTGCTGCAACAGTGTGCTGTCAGTAATTGTGATTAAAACAGATTAGGTACTGGCACAAGCAGAGCAACTGCATCTATTTAGATCTCTTGCAAAACTATTATTGTGGCAACTGAAGTAATGTATTTGCACATGTATTTCATCCCATGCTGCAAAAATTCATTTACTATTTGTGTTATTATTCCTTATAAAATCTCCATCCTAAACCTGGACTCTACAGTCATCTGTTGGTACATATTGTGAATGGGGTACAGACAGAAAGGAGACTACAGAGAGATAATAAAATTATAATGGTCTGTGTGCTTGGTTTCTGCCCATTGATAGCCTAAGTGTGAGAAGTATTCTCCAGGTGTCATGGAAAGGGAGAGCTTTAAGGAAGGATTTGAAGTGGCATCATGAAGTAAAAGAGAAGTTCCTTTTGAAGTGAAAAGAAGAGCAGAGAGCCAACACCAGCAGCAGGCAAAGCGTGATGGTGTTTGCTCAAAGACACAATGAGTGGAAAATACTGGATGATGTTACAGGCAGCGAGAGGAGCTGGCACTGTAATAATAAGCAGCATCTTAACGAAAATGAAATGGGGAAGCACAAGCCACAGATGAAGACAAATAGCTTATGCTTGCTGTGATAGAGAAGGATTATCCAGTGAGTAGTCCCACAACTTCTGGTAATAATCTGAATGTGTATAAATGTTTGCCTCTGCTGAAAACGAGGTGAGGTTTGTACAAATCTAAGAGGCAGGCAAACCCCACCTCAGGGAGTTTTGACAAAACATACTGTTAAGGAGGATTTGGTAACTGAGTCATGTGCAGTTGTTAGGTTAAGAATCTTGGCTGAGCAGAGGTATGTGGATGGGTGATAATTCGTAAGATGAGTATCACTTTTCCATTACAAGTTGGGGCTATAATTTTCCATTTATTTTAACTTGCATGAAATTCGTTCTAAAGTCAATCTTCTCGCATGTGTTTTGCTTTAATACAGTTAAACTATGCAAGGAGACTATGGGCTGGAGAGTTAATCAGAAGCAAAAACTGTAATGGGTAGAGAAAGAAAATCTATGTGGTTATTGAATCTCCACCATCATTTTTCTCTCCTGAGATGTGATACAAAGGCCTGGGAAGTGAAAAAAACCCTTCTACTATCTTGCTTGGGCTTTGGGTTTGTCTCCCATACCTTATCAGTTGTACCAGCAAGCAGACTGAATAAATCAATGGGGGTGAATATTACATTGGTATCAAATAATCCATAGAGTTGTGGAAGGTGCCACCAAAGATGGACTCTGCAGTACGTTTAGTTCAAAAAGTCATTCAGAATTAGAAGTGTGGATATGCTGGGATACTAAAGAAACCAATATTCTACTATTGATTTGATGATACCTCTGAAAGTACTGGCCTGATATAAACTGCTCCCAAGTGTTACTAGCGTCCTGCTCTGCACTGCTTGCGTTGCATGTTTCATTGCGAGCGTTACAGCTTGACGACCTGGTAGAGTTTTCAGGCAGGAATGAACAGAAGCAGAACTTTCTCTCCCAAAAATTCAGCTCACATCATGGTTAACTCAGCTCTTGTTTTTCCAATTACCTTCCAGACTTACCCCCAAATTTACAGTTTTCCCAAGCAACATCTGAGAAAGACAACAATAACATGTTTTCTAATTTCTATCTTCTTTTTCATCAGGGCAATTAACATATTTTGTTAATTTGCCTGCCACAGGGGAGAAATGCATGCTGTAGCCTGCTCCTTCTGTCTTTCCTTTGTCACAGTACTGCTCCTCTGAGAGGCCCCCGCGAGCCTCTTTGTGACTGCACGAGGATGCACCTTGCCTGAACCTGGGAGTGTAATGAGTGACAGCAAAAGAGGATGGGTTGCCAGACAGTCTTAGGACATGTCTTTACTAAGATAAAGGTCAAATTTAGGTCAGGCTTTAAAGAAAAAAGCTAAATCATCCTTCAATATCTATTCATGTTTATCTACGTGTTCCCTTTGGGGATACTTCTGCTTGTAGCCACTTGAGAACAACACCAGACCTTCAGAAATCCTTAGGGCACTAGCACAGTCAGAATGGCAGACGGGAGATGTGATTCTGTGCAAATACTACTGCAGAAATTGATACTGAGAAAGTGCAAAGGGGTGTCTGATTAGGGTGAAGCGTTTCTGCCTTCCCTCTCCTTGTGGAACTATTTGCTGGGTTGTTAGCATGTGGAAATGATTCCAGCAGCAAGCTGAAAACCTACAGACAGCTTTAAAACTATTAGAAATATGCAGAGACTTTGAGAGCCAAGAAGGACAGTTATGAGTATTTACTTCAATCTCCTGCATAGTATCACCCCAAAAAAAAAGATCCCCCGTTACTTTAGCTGCAGCTGTACTTCCCCTCAGTTACCAGCATGACCGAGTCCTGCCTAACACAGTGGAGGTCAGTGAGAATACATGAACAGAAGACACAGGAGAGAGCTACGTGGGGTGCAAAACAGAAGACGGAAGATTGCATTAAAGATGTGTCCTGGATGTTGTTTGGTCCTAGTTTCTCCTGCCAGCTTCACAGACCCAAATATAATGTGCGCTTAACGCGCTCTGGACGGCAACAAGGCATACTTGGCAAGCCGGACGCTGTATTCACCATGGGTTTTGGCAATAAATATAACGTTGTTCTCCTAATAGTAATTATGGCTCTGAGAGGTATAAAATGCCTGTGTTCCTTTCAGTGGAATATTAAGTTTGAAGTCTAAAGTGAAACCTTAAAAATTCCAACATTAGTAGCTATTACACTGTTAATAATTTTAGCAGAAACATCCAGCTATTTCGGGGTTGTGAATGGAATTTTAAAACGGTATCACCAGGTTTTCTTCGGCTCTGACTTCACACTTACAGTTTACTAAGAATAAAAAAAAAAAGATTTGCCTTTTGACAGAATACTATTCTGGAATGCGGTTAAGTAAATGGTTCTTTTAAGGTGTGGTTTTTCCCTCAGGTTTGTATTCAATCTATAAGTCATGCAGCTATAGCTGAAAAGTTAATCTTATACTCTCCTGGGCATGTTTGTGATGGCAGTAAATGGTTTATGGTCACCTTCAGCTGACACTGACAATAAAGACAATATTCCTTACTAGCCATGGATTAAGTCCAACATCCCCCCGCCCTTTGTTTTTTTGAGCTCTTGAAAATGCAGTTTCTGTTATTGCACCTTTTCCTACTTCATCCATACTTCTAGAGGAAAGTTGCTTCAATATTCTGTTTGGAAGTACCACAGGCACTCAGTTTTATGCTGAATGTCACATTTTCTCCAGTAATGTATTGCTGTTAATTCCTCTGATTTCTCAGCGTTTTTAAGATGTGCATTTCACTACCACTGACCCTCTGCTGGTTTGAATAGCGAGATTAGGCACCATGTCCCTTGCCAGTTCATCTTTCCCTGAAATCTCTTTCCCCTCTGTTGGGTCAATCATGCTGATGGTAGCTAAAATCTTATTTTATCTAACATGTCAACGTCGCTCTATTAACTTTCCTTGCAGTATGCTGTTTCCATTATAGGAATTTAGAGGCTTAGGGAGGGAATGAATATTCAGCTTTAGACAGGCGAAGTCGGGTTTTTTTCCAAAGCTTCTCAGAGTCTCTGGTCATGCACTTCTTTTCTCCTCACATCAAAATGTCATTTATCCATATCATAGTGTGCTGTATTACCATCTACAGTTCCCTGATTTTCCAGTAAAGCTGCTGGTCCACTGAGCACAATGGGAATGCCAGTTGGAGGAAACGTTTGCTTTAAAGTAGTATGCTCACAAAAATGGTATGGGTTTTTTTTTCATTAACAGTACCTGCCTGCAACCTGCCAACACATCGTGTGTATAAAAATATTTGCCATCTGACACATCTCCAGAAGTACCTCTCCTTGTGGAAATTTTCCTTGAGGAAAACGTTCACTTTATATATATATATATAATCTCCATGATGCTCCCCATCAGGTAAGAACTGTAGGTTTTGCTCTTTTAGCAATGATGAGTGAACAATTGACTCTGCTTTTCTACTAAACATATGAATGTCAGAACAACGAGCCTGTCCAGCTTCGCTTTCAGCTGCTGTTCCAGGGGGAGACAAAAATGCTAAAAGGCAGGCGGTGTGCGGTGGCTGGGCTGTTGTCTCACTTCCATTCTGCACAGTTAGAAGAGCCTCTCTCCTATGGGTCATATGCTTAGACATATCCACATTTATTTTTGCTTGCTGCCTCACTGAAGAAAGCATCCTCTTGATTTGACCACAAGCTTGACATAGTTTTAACTCGGAAATGGGACTTTATCTGTTTATACTACTACAAAGTGGTTTTTTTCCAAGTCCATTATTTACCCATATATCTAGTTCATAAACTCATGTTGTGAAAATCAGGTCACAACTAGACGCCTTGAGATTCACATCCCTCCTTCTTTTTGTCATCTCTAAGTTCTTGTGTTGACGCCATTGCACCCATTGCTAATATCCCTGTTTCTGGCACCATACTCCCTTGTACACCTATACCCAATTTAAAATGACTAAAACAACCTCGCTAGCCTGTACTGCGATAGTCCATTGGTCTGTGCAGAATCCTCCTGAGCTAGCGATGCTGTTGTCATCCTCTTTGTCCTCACTGTGCGCACTCTTAAAAAATGATGCAATTTATTGCAGTTCTTGCATCTTTTCCAAGTCCTCAAAGCCAGGGTCTCTAACAGAGGTCTGTTTCATTCAGTGTTTTAGTCTAACCGGTCAGCATTGTGTCACAGGAACCTCTGAACAGCACAATAACCAACCCCAACTGGTCCACAAAACAAAAGGGCTTCTGTGGCAACAAGCTGCCACAGAAGAGACACTACCATGGAGACCATTCTTGATCCTGTAAGAAAGATCCATTGTATTTCACATCCCTTTGTTCTGAAAGCAGTAGGAATTATCTCACGTCCATTCGTCATGAGCCAATGAGTTATCTCAAGTTTAGTGTTTGGGGACTGGAAAAGTGTTAAAGCTCATACAAAATAGTTTTCCCGGGACAAGAAAAGTAGAAAGAAAGTGAAACATACAGTATCAGCTGAGCTGGAAGAGTACTCAGAGGTAGCTTGAGAATTAAAGTGTGAAGGAAAGGGAGTTACCTGCACTGTTCAAGTAATCACTAGTTTTGGAATAAAGTACATGTGTACATGCAGACTTGAGTAGAGGAAGGACTGAAGAGAAGAAAGGAAGAGATTAAAGCTGACCACTTGTGGGGTATGGCTCGGGACTATGCACTGAACTTCTAATTTGGTTATAGGCATTTCCATTTTTGACATCTTTGAACCTTGATTTGGTTTTCCTAAGTTGCGCCTGCCTGTTTTCTCTTCCCATAAGTCGTATGTGAAAGAATATTTTGTGGGTAGGTATATCTGCCTCCTGAGGCATAATGCACTACATGGAATACAATTGGGAGATTGCAGACAAGGCACATTGTTGCTATGATCAAACATTTTTCGCATGTGTGCAAGACCCACATGAGAGCAGAGTGGTTCCTCCAGCATCGTAAGGCCAGATGACATTCCAGGAGCAGCTGCCCAGCCGGTACGTCCACGCTCAGCGTATGTTGCCCACAGGGAAAGCTGAAGCTCCTATCTCAAATTTCTACCTGAAAAAAATCTATTAGAATCTTATTTGGAAACATTTTGTAGCTCATTTTGTGGATCATCTACCCTAAGATAAGAATACTACAGTTTTGTGAATTCGCTCAAATCCAGGGTGAAAATCTGATGGTAAAAACTTGCTTTTTTCCCTTTATTTTCTTCATAGATACGCAGGAAGAGTTTTGATAGAAGTCAGTACATCAGTACTTTCTTGATGTTAATGCAGACTTGCTTTTATTTTTTTCTCTGACCCTTTTTTTTTTTAGGTATCAGTCTTTCAAAGCTCAGTTCCAAGTGAACATCTCTCAGCTGGTATATGATGTCAAACTTATTTTTGGAACATGTAGAAATACCAAAAGGGCTCACTAATCTTCTAATGAGATAAAATTACTTCTGAAGGATAAAATTAGCATGCTGGAACTTTTCCAACAATTATATTTTTACAGCCCTACCATGTATATTACACAGTGTGTTTCTAAAGAATCAGTACTCTGAAATATATTCCTCATGTCTTTTGCAAACTATATTTTGAGGAAATTTTTAATGTGATAATTATTTTTTAAAAAATCTAAATTTTTATGAAGAATTATCCAAAAGCTATAATGTTATTATTGCAAGAAACAAAATATTAGTAATGAAACAGGATCCAAGAAAAAAATGGTTTTAAAAAATTTAAAAACATAAATTATGCTCATAAATGTATTCTAATTTTTCTAAAACAATTTTTTACAATGCTCAGTTATCTTGAGAGCTTTCAATGAGTGTCATCTGAGAAGAGAGAGGAGTGTGAAAGTAGGAGTCAATTCCATTATTATTAACCAGTCTTTCGGGTAAAAAAATAAAGCATGAAATAAACAAATCCAGCCCAGATTCCAAAAGCGGGAGCAAGCGGAGTGATGCAGCAGAAGCACACTGATCCCATCACCCGGAGTTCAATAAACAGAAATGAACCTCTGCTAACCTAATTTTCTGAAAAACAGGAAACAAAATATAGGACTAAGGGATCAGTTCTTGTAAGGATGATAGGTTACCCATAACAATCTGCTGTGCCCTGCACTATTCAGCGTATTCATAAAGGATCTGGAAAAGGGATGAGTAGTCAGGTCACAAAGTCTGATGAGGCTATCAAGTTCTTTGGGTTAATAAAGATGAGACAACCTTGAAGATCTGCAGTGACTGAGCAATAAAATGGCAGATGGAGTTTAATGTAGATAAATGCAAAGTGTTGCACAAGGGGGGAAATGGTCCTTACTTCAGGCGTGAAAAGGCAGGTTTTGATCTGGTCATTACTTCTCAGGAGAGAGAGTCCTGGAGTTATGAAAATGGCTCCATGGGAACATCAGCTTGGTGCTCATCAGCCACCAAAAAAATAAAAAATACTAGGAAGCATCAAGAAATCAGTAGAGAACAAAACAGAGAATATCTTTTTGCTGCCACAGAAATCCGTATTTTGCTTGCATTTTCTGTATAGGTAAAGAATCATGGAAATATTGGTTGAGAGGGACCTCTGCAGGTCACCCAGTCCAGCCTTCCACTTGAAGCAGGACTATTGCCAACACTAGATCAGGTCAGCTGTGGCTTTGTCTGGCTGAGTGTTGGAAATCAAGGATGGCGATTCCACAACCTGTCTGGGCAATTTGTTCCAGTGTTGCATGTTCCTTTTGGTGAAGAAATTTTTCCCGATGTCCAGTCTGAACCTCCCAAGCTGCAGTTATTGTTGTTCAACACAGCTGCCCGATGCAAGTAGCTGTTGCTCCTTGTTTTCTACTTACCACTGCCAAGAAGTGTTTGGCCGCATCACCCTTCAGATGCTGTTCTGGTCCCTGCACGTCAGCAGTAGGACAGAAAACAGGAATGTCTTTTATGTAAAGCACAGCTAACTTAGCTACAATCTTTCAGGGTGGGAGAGGGGCTACAGGGCATAATAGTGAGCATCAAACAAAGCTAGCAGTAGCCAGGTTGAAAATACACAAAAGGAGGCAGGTTTTTGCACAACACATGGTTGACCTGTGGAACTTGTCACCACAGCAGGTTGCAGATGCTATGGATCTATGTCGGTTTAAGCGAAGATGGGCAAGAGCCTGACGGAGAAATCCAGCGAAGGTTACTATGGTCATAGAAACTACATCTGCCTCAGAAAATCTCTGAGTTTGAAATATTGGTGGCAGGGAAAGTGCTGGAGGGGACTATTGCATGACCTTGCCCATTACTAATGCAACACGGTATTGGTCCAGCAAAGCCCTTGGTCTGGCCCAGTATGGAAGCTCTTATGTTCAAGAAATTGCTTGTAAATCTTAACTATCTTACATTCACTTCTGTCTTGCCTTGTTGAAACTTGGAATTCTTCAGCTCGTTTTCTCAGGCACATGAATAATAATTATTATTATTACATTTGGTTTTTAAGTTGTACACACAAACAACAACAACAACAAAAACAGAACCACAAACAAAATTTACATTTTGAAGAAATCAACCTCAGTCTTCGAAATGAAGCTGCAGGGTGCAGTTGCTGGCCAAAGCCTTATTTCCAACCTATTTATATAATTGGTTCCACTAAATTTCAGAAGTTAAGTCTTTTAAAGGAAGGATATGCCTGTGATTAAGACAACGAAACAGCACTCTGGAGATCTCAGTCTGATCTCTAGCAATGCCACAAATTTCCTGCTGGTTTTGGCAAATCAGTGGGCCCTCATCTAGTATGAGCCGAGTTTTCAGCAGATGAGCTCATTGAAACCACTCAGGTTAAGCACTTGCAAAAGCGGTTAGTGAACCAGCTGGTCACTTTGCACATCTACGTAGCAGTGGAAAGCTTTGGGGAGGACCTTGTTGTAGTGCAAGGGGCCGACCAACGGAGAAAAGACCACCACCCAAAGCTTTCTGCCTTGGGAGGGGAGACGAAAGGGACACCAAGGGAAGTGGAAGGCAGAAAGAGAGGGGTGAAGACTGATAAGAAAAGGAGGGAGGCTCTTCTTTCCTGGCCTGTGAGGACCTGAGGAGCGGGGCTGAGGAGAGAGGGGTGTCCGTGAAGAGCGGGGCCAGGAGCACCCCTGAGGAGCGGGTACCCCTGAGGAGCAGGGCCAGGAGGGGCCCTGAGGAGCATGGCAACCCTGAGGAGCGGGGCCAGGAGGGTCCCTGAGGAGCATGGCATCCCTGAGGAGCAGGGCCGGGAGGGTCCCTGAGGAGCATGGCATCCCTGAGGAGCGGGGCGGGGAAGGCAGGGGGCCGGGTCTCCCCTGAGGGGCGCGGGCGGGCCACGGGTCGGGGGAATGCCACTCCCCGCCGCCGCAAGCCCCATCTCGGCCCGAGGAGCCTCCTGCGGAGCCGGCGGCCGCTCCTCTCCTTCCCCAGGAGCCCTACGGCGGGTCAGGGGGGAGCGGCCCTCGCCGCTGCCGCCGCCCGGCCCCGTCGTGCCCGGCAGCCCCGGCCCCAGGCAGGTGGCGCGGCGCGGCCGGTGCGGCGCCCTCCCGCCATTACCCCCGGGACGGGGTCCCTCCGCCTCCCCGCTTGTCTCCGCCTCCCCCCCCGGCCCGGCAGCCCCTCCCGCCCCGTCTCTGCGCGGGTCACCCCGGCTCTCCGCCCGGCGCCGGGAGGAAGCCTCTCCCGGGGCGATGCGCCCCCCCGCCTGGCAGGCAGAGCTCCTTCTTCCCTTCCCATCCGAGGAGATACCGGCATCTGCCTCCGCTCCCCTCGGCCCTCCCCCTCTCGCCCTCCCGGCCTCCTCCCTCTCGCCTCCTTTTTAGTTTTTCTTTTTTTTTTTTTCCTTTTTCCATCCCCTCCCCCGCCTGGGAAGACCTGGCCGCTCCCCCCGCCCCGTCCTCAGTAGCCGCGGGCGCTGGGCGGCGGGCGGGCGGCGCGGAGCGGAGCGGAGCGGGGAGCCTGCGCCCCGGGGCTGTGGCCGCCTTCCCCTCCCTTCGTCCTGCGGGCTGCCAGGTATGAAATAAACCCTTCCCGGCGCCGGCCGCGGGGGGAGAGGCCGCCCCGAGAGACCCGGTGGGAGCAGCGCTGGGTGGGCAGGCTGGGAGCTGGGGATGGGGGCGCAGGGCGGCTGCCCGGGGCCGGGGCAGCCCGGGGCCGGGGACCGGGCAGTCCGAGGTAACGTCCCTAAGGTGATCTTTTTTTTTTTTTTTTTGCGATGTCGTTCTTCCTACACGGGTCGTTTTAAAAAACTGATGAGGTTGAGCGATGTCAGTACCTTGGGCTCGGCAGCTGAAGGGTTTTGTGCAAAGCTCCTGCCTCTTCAGCCTGATGGATATATTTTTCATAGGACTAAAACGTGACACGTTTCTTTGGTCCTTTATTTTTTATTTTTTTTATTTGAAGCTGGTTTCACAAGACGGCTAACGGGACGGAAGCAAGGGGCATATTTATTGGGCTTTCAGGGGTTTGCCTCTGTGCCGGGTCTTCTGCGGGGAGCAGGCAAGGAGCCTCTTCACCCTCCAAAACAACCTCTCCTTTAATTCTGATTCATCCCCTCAGTATTCGCCCTACCATCCCCGCGCTCTTCTGGAACTGCCACTAATTTAATCCAGATTCGCCACTGCTGGAAGCAGATTTATCTTGGAATGGCAAAAAAAGCCGTGCCAAGGTATTTAACTTGCAGGCTCTGGAGAAAGGGAACTCCTTCGGATCGGGCGCGGAAAAGCAGAGCCTCCCGCGGAAAGCAGGACCAGGGGATGGCTGAAGAGCTGTAGAGTTAAAGCCGCCTTCTCCAAACCCTCGGCTTCTTCCCGCAAAACCCTGGGCTTTAACATGCTAACGCACAGGAGCGGCCGGCAGCAGCGGAGCGGGAAGTGGAAAAGCGGCCATCCCAGCCAAGCCCCCCCGTCCCCGCCGGCCCTGCGGCCGGTTCCCGGCCGGTGCCCGCCCGCTGCCGTCCCGGGGGCCGCTGCCCGGGGCGGCGGGTCTCCACCCCCGGAGCCGCTCAGCGACCCGGCGGAGCGGGGAGAAGCGCCCGGCGGCGGGGAGGGGTGGGAAGAGCGGGGGCTGCCGCGGGGCCAGCCCGGGAGCCGGGGGGCGGCGGGCGGAGGGTTAAGCGGGGCCGGGCCGCCGGCTGTCCGGGCGCGCCACCCCGCGGCCGCGGCGGGGGCGGCCGGGAAAGGGACAAGCCCCGCCGGGGTGAAGCCCCCGTCCCCACTGCCATTCGTTCCCCCCATTTCTTTATTTCCCCCTGCGTGGGTGATTTCAGAAATGAGCTGTCACGCCTGCCGTGTAAAATTAGTTCTTCTTCTGCCTACTGAAGCTGCTTAAATTTTGTAAGAGCCAGGAGTCGCAGTGGGGTTTTCTCCATCAGTCGGAGTGGAGAACAAAATCTATGCACCAATACATATAGACTGAATGCGCCCGGAGGAGCGAAGGGCACAGTGGCGGATAAGGTTAGGGTAATGGCTTCTTCCAGGAAGAATGAGATTTCCAAAATTTGTTCTCTGTTTTGCTTTGTCAGAGTAGAACTGTGAATTCCAACTTTCAGGCCATTTCAAGAATAAGGCCAAAAGCAGTTAAAGGAGCTGGTTAGTGTAGCAGCCTCTAATATTTTATGGTCTGAAAATTGCATTTAAAATCATGTAAGCTTAGTTTGAAATGTGCTGACTTTCCTACAATAAGGAAACCCCAGAGCAGAGTCTGCACTGAACAGGCCAAGATAAAACACTGCCAGGTAGCTGGACACAACTTTTCTTCTGTCGGAGCTACACTGACACGTAAATTCATTCTGGGGTAGCCTGAAGAGAAAAATATTCTAGTTCTGCTTGACTACCAGCCTTCCCCTGAGCATTTGAGGTGCATTCTGCTCGAGTAAGATAGGCTATACTGACAAAATATTTGAAGGATACCCTGAAAAGTTAGGACATGGGTAGGTTTTGTCCCGTGAATGCAGAAAGATTTGATGTTGGAAGCAAGAAGTGAGAAGAACTGAAAATACTTTTAATTGTATACTGTACACCTGGCAGCTGGAATGCCACCAAACAGGGAGTCCTCACCGTTATCAGCTGGCTTTGGAAACCGGAGGAAGAATTCCAAAATTTTCATGGAGCTGGGGATCTCTCTCTCACTTTGTAGTTTCCATCTTCTCCTGTCTTCTCTGAAGCAATTCGTCCTACCATAAAGACAGAGCTAACTCAAGGCTTCTAATTACTGTGAGCCAACCCAAAATTTGTATGGCAAAGGAGTGAAGGAAAGGAGAGGGCAGAGCAGCTTGGGGCTTGGAGGAAGAGTGGAGAACAGCATGGCAGAAAGCGTGAATAAGACGTTGAGGGTTTTTTCTTGCATCCATCTTGTAGCCTTCTCAGGGCCTTTCCTCCTTCCTCTGGAGACTGTATTCTCCCTCCCTTTCTCTCACCCTGCAAAGGTGTCTTTGCAGCTATCTACACATTTCCATCCCCATTGTCTGGCAAGAGGAACCCCCGTGTTCCCTCCTGGCTGGCAACCTGCACAGGCCCAGGGCAACCGCTGATGTTGCCCATGCTTGAAGTTGGCCTTGCTTAACCGGTAGAGACCGGGTTAGTAAATAGAGCTTAAGTGCATGGCTGTAAATGACAATGCTGCCTAGTAGGACCACTGCTCTGGTCTGTAATGAGAATTTCCATTTTCATCGAGTTCCTCGGCTTGGACTTCTTCCAGTTCTACTGAAGTGTAGTTTGTTCATTACGAGCAACAAGTGGTTCATTATAAATGATGAAAATTTTGGCTTCCAAGACTGCCTTTGTAAATAGTGAGCACTTGAGTATAGTATTTCAAATGGGAGGCTCCAATACATCTATTGAGGGTTGTGTGTTTTGATTTTTTTCTTTTTAAAGAGTGGCGGAAGGGAGACATAGTGCTCCACCCATTTGCTTCCAGAAAGTCTCTCTATAAAGTGAAGTTAGTTATGGGTCCAGCTGGGAAGACTTCAGCCATTGCAGTGGAATGACATCAACCCAGGCACCTCTAAGACTTTCTGTATGAAGTAGCAGTTAGTGAATGAACTTTCCTTAGGGCTCACAAAATTCAGCTACAGAAAAATATGGAATACCCAGAGCCTGAGGAAGGGCTGAGAAAGGGAGGAGTATTCTAGGAAAGAACATGGAAAAGGCATTCTCGAGCCTGACAGAACAACGGGGTTTCTTAATACCTTGCATCTGTTCAACAGCTCTATTAGGGCAAAGCAAACTAAAACCAGCTTTTCTGCATTAATATCACATTATTTATCATCAAACTGTGCTACTTTGAGACAGGCTGAAAACAAAGAGAAGGAGATGCTTCCTTGTACAACATGTAGTTAAGCTGTGGAACTCCTTGACGCAGAACATTGTGGATACAAAATTTTATATGGGTTCACGGGAAGACTGGCCAACTATGGAAGAGAAATCCACTGAGGCTTCCTCACACTACAGAAACTACCTCTGGTTTAAAGTCCATGAGGTGCAACTGGTTGTAAGCTAAGAGACTATGAGGGAGGAGGGACATACAGGGTTGCCCTATTCTTGTGCTCTACCCTAGGCATCCGCATTTGGCCAGTGTCAGAAACGGGATTTTAGGCGAGGTGGACCTTTGGTCAGGCCAGGAAAGCTATTCTTATGTTCTCATCGTAGTCTGTCTTTATTTTGACACCTTATCATTTATCCATAGATATGTAAAATTATCATTCTTCTTCAAATTTAGTACTAATTGAGCAATAACCAAATCAATACTTTGAAGGTAACTTTGTATAAAAAACCTGATGTTTAAGTATGTGCATTTCTGCTATATCAATAACCTAGGCTGTTACGGTCAACTGGGGTCTCTCTGCAAAATCTTGCGCTTGGGATGACTCTGCTCTGCTTTCAAAACCTTCAGATATATTTTAGTATAACTGCATACTCCCCAGAGCTTAGGCCTGTGAGTCACTGTAATCTCCAGATGTCTTATGAAAGTCTACACATTTTCTCCATAACCTGAGGTAGCTACTTTAAAGCCAGGGTGGGTATCTTTATACTGCATTGTAAAATGTGTTTTATGTATATCCTAGTAAGTAAACTCCAGGTCAAAGTTGGTGTTCCATGGAGGCGAAGGTGAAAAGTATCAAAAATTACGTGAAAACAAAACCACCCTCTGAATTTGGCATCAGAAGCAACAAGCTGTGTTTAAACTGCAGTGCTTAGTTAGCTAAAAAGTGATAATTGTTGCCTCTTATAGACAAGAACTATGTCTATATGGTGAAGGTGCCTCAAAATTATAGGAGTTGTTGGTCCATTACACAGCTTTTACAGTGATGTCACCACTTCTTTTTCCATGTTGCATACATACTCCTATTTTTTCATGCTAGATCTTTAGCTAGCTTGTAACCAGGCTGTTTCACTGCATAGCAGTACTCGTATTATTCTAAACTAAGCTCAAGAAAAGGAAAGTGGTTATCTTCGCCCTGGTTTACACTGCCATTACAAGGTAAACCAGAGAGCTTAACCACATACATATCCTTGAACTGCTTGGCTTTTAAAGTTTAATCATAGGCCCTTTCTTTCTGCACAGCTGAGGTTTCCATGTAGTTGGAATGAAGGATACGAGAACACAGCGCAGCTTTCCCAATGGCAGCGGCCAGTAGTTGGTTAATGCCACTGACATCACTGCTGCCAAAGGAGAAAAATGTTCTTTTTAGTAATGTTTTGAGCTCGGAATCAAGACTTCTGGGTTCAGTTTCTGGCTCTGCCACAGACTTCTAACAATTTTACATTCTTTCTGCATGTTTCCCAGCTACAGATGGGAATAATACTGCTTTTTGTCTTTCCCGTTTAAAGTATTAGCTCTTTGTGTGGTGCATCACCCCATCTAGGTGGGGCTTTCCACATGTGACCATAAGGCACAGACAGCACAGTTCCTGCAGCCTTTGTGGGATCCTGCAGGAAAAAGGCATGCGATGAGTCAGCAGACTTGTCCCTCCTACTTGGCTGGGCTTCCCTGCATGTATATAAGCAGCAACCTTCTACTTTCCTCACTTGTCTGTCCCCTCCAACCATGGATTTTGAAATTCTCTGAGAGAGATTCAGACACCCACGTGTAGGAAATGAACGAGGTTTTTGTGGCCATGGCACACAGGGAGATACAACGCAGGATCTGCAGGAGTCCCATGCCCTTCAGAGCAGCAGAAGCTGAAAGCATTTAAAATGGGACTTGCCACCTTGTTTAGGTGCCCAAATTGCTCCACCTGTCACATCCAGACAACATAAACTTTGAAAGGCAAAAGGAGATCTTTCTAAGTTAGTTCCTTGGGAAATCAATTAGCAAAGTGCCATTTTCCATAGCAGGCAGATTCACAGGTCTTAGCTGTGTGGGTAATGCAGAACCACTGATGACTTTTAGATCACTTACAGCTGCTACTTTTTGGCCATTACATGAAAGCGCAATTGGTCTGGTTTCCTAAGGGTTCCTGAGTACAAATGTAGTCCGTCTGTCCATCTCTGCCTGGATCCCAACTTTTGAATACATTCGTGGTTTTCAACCATATTCTACCTACATCCAGTAGCTATAGAGAAGAGAAGCAAAAGCATATCACATAATTGCATTCCTATGGGATAAATAAAAACAGAGCACTGTACAGAGTGGAATGACTCAGCCTACTGCCTCACTGAGGGAGAAGCAGTTAAAACACAGCTGTTTCCACCTTCCAGTAGGTAGCTCAGCATGGATGCTGGCTGACTTGTCTGCACCTGTCTTGCTAGAGACCCTTGGAGGCATCAGAGGCAATACAGGGAATATCTGAGGCTTTTCTGTTTTGGCCAGAGTGTTAAATTGTGTTTCACTGATGTCAGTGCTAATATTGCATGATTATGCTTTGAAGACACTAAGATAACTGTATATTTCCAACACGTATTTTCAAATGTCTCTTTCTTGTTTTAGAAAAACATAGATAAAATGGAGCACATGTTGCTGCTATTCGTATTTTTCATACCTATACTGGGTCTCACTAAGGGAGCAGAAACTGAACAAGATTTTACTTGGCACTTAAAGAAGATTCCCCAGATTGTGAGCGAAAGAACTTTCTCCCTTGACAGCCCTAAATTTGAAGCAAAAACCAAATTAGAGCTGAACAGTGTATGTGGAATTGAATGTCAAAGAAAATTGCCGGTGCCAAGCCCGTCTGACTTGAAGGACCTCTTATCCTATGAGACCATTTTTGAAAACGGCACGCGGACCCTGACTGAAGTGAATGTCCTTGGACTAGTGCTTGACCCAGCTGGGAACACAACCACACGAAGGTCTTCAAGAAAGAAGAGGCAGATATATGGAACAGACAGTAGGTTCAGCATCTACGACAAGCGGTTTATGACCAACTTTCCGTTCAACACAGCTGTGAAGATCTCCACCGGCTGTAGTGGCATTCTCATTTCCCCCAAACACGTGCTAACAGCTGCCCACTGTCTGCACAACGGCAAGGATTATGTTAAGGGCAGCAAAAGACTGAGAGTGGGCTTGATGAAGACGAAATCCAGAGGCAACGGCAGGAAACACAAAGGTGCTAAAAGAAGTAGGAGAGAAGTTTCTGTAGCCCAAGAGGATCCCGAAGTTGCCACAGAACTAAGGCGGCAATCCAGAGGTGGTGGGAGAAAGCAGAGGAGATCTGGGAGGAAGCAGGGGACCTCAGATGGCATGCCCTCCTTCCAGTGGACCAGGGTGAAGAGTACCCACATCCCGAAAGGCTGGTTTAAGGGTGTCTCTGGGGATATTGCCCTGGATTATGATTATGCTGTTCTTGAGCTCAAGCGTCCCCACAAAAGGAAATACATGGAGCTGGGAATCAGCCCAACAATCAAAATGATGCCTGGGAGCATGATCCACTTCTCAGGTTTTGACAATGATCGATCTGGGCAGCTGGTCTATAGATTTTGTAGCATTTCTGATGAGTCCAATGATCTCTTTTATCAGTACTGTGATGCTGAGCCCGGCTCCACTGGATCTGGCATCTATCTCCGTCTTAAGGAGCCGAACAAAAAGAAGTGGAAACGCAAGATCATTGCTGTTTACTCAGGCCATCAGTGGGTGGATGTCAATGGTGAACAGCAGGATTACAATGTAGCAGTAAGAATTACTCCTCTCAAATATGCCCAGATTTGCTTCTGGATACATGGGAATGATGAGAATTGCACACAAGGCTGAAGAGAGCAGAACCTGACTCACTTAGCACCCGTATTGCCGTAGAGTGAAAGTCTGCTGCAGCAGTTACTGGAAGAACATCACTCCACGTTAGGATGTTTTTGAACTCAAAGCTCACAAGTAATGTTATGGTGACTTGAGGAATGCCGAATTGCTAGGGGGTGGGTAGAATTGTCAAACAAAATATTTCTAAGTGTAATCAACCCTAGATATGCACTTAAAATCCCAAACTATATTTATGTTTGCAATTGTGATAAATTCAAATCATTCACATCAGAAAAAAAATGACTACACCTGTTTGTCATTTTTTTTTCCAAGGGAAGGATTGAAACATCTCAAACTGGTATTATTAAACAATATCTATTTTTCCAATGGATTTGCTTTTCTCAGGGTTCTGTTACAATTCTTCAAATGCAAGTTGTGCATACAGCACATATTACTGTATGTGCAGAATGATCCAGAGCTGCATTATTTTGGCATTCTCTAAAGACCACAGCTCCATGTTGAGAAGCAGCAGTCTAGTTCATGCTTGTTAGTTTGGAAAACTTTGTCCTCTGGTTGCTGCAGGAAGACTTCCATGGAAATCCCAAATTTCTGTAGCTGAGGGTTAGACCTTAAAGACAAGTTTCACTTCATTGTTCAGTAAAAACAGCAAAAAGAACATAGAAGTTTCCATGTTTGGGAGAAGAAGAAACATCAGGACATAATTTAATGCCTTTAAATCTTCTTTGAGAAGCTATAGAAGTCTTAAACACATGCATTTGCATTCCAATTAGTATTTCGAGAGCTGTAGGTTTAGTTTCTAGTCAAATGTTTAGCTTTACCATTGGGAGAAGTCACTGACTTCTGAAATGGCTATTTGACAATCATTTAGAGCTTCACAGATGATAGATTTTTTGGGTGCTGACCATTTTTTCAGTTTTTATAAATTACTTTTATACGAGTTCAGCTTCATAGATAGGATAGTATGTATTAGACTGGGAGTTGGAAAGCAATATTGTAGTCTGGCTTTTTACGGTTTTGCAAAATGGGTAGTTTTAATCATGTCATATTCAGACTCCACCTTAACATGAGTTACAACGTTAAACTAAAAATTTCTCCCAACTAAATTATACCACCTTCTGAATGGTAGAAGAACTATCCTGTACATTATAGCAGATATCTTGTTAGGTAGCAGCAGTAGTTAGCAAATAATTTGGTTCAATGTTTGCTGAACCATATATTTAATGAAAACACGAAGTGAGCTTGACTTTTACACACCTTTAAACACAAACCACCCTTTTAAAAATTGCTGTTGATTGCTACACAAGTCTATATCTTTTATTTTATATCAAGATTTTGAAGCGCACAGGATTGTTATGGTGCTACGTTAATCTAATAACATAAAATGATACTGTGCATTTCCGATCATATCCTTTGGGTTTCAATACTTTTAAGATTATTCACCACCACAATATTTCATTTTTTTGATCATAAGTTTATGCTGACCAAAATACATTTTCTTCCTGTGCAGAAGAAAAAAATATAAGATTTTAAAATACTGTTTGTTTCTTGGTATCTTTAAAGTATGCTTGTAATATCTTTTGATGAAAAAAGATAATTTTTAATAACCCATTTTTCTGTAGATGATTGAAAGTGTAAAACCTGACACTTTGAACATGCAGGCAACTTAGTTTGTCATATTATTGCCAAAGCATAAAAATTTAAGACTTGCTTCCATACCATAAGACTAACAATATTTCATTAATTGGAAGAGATCTCACTTTAAAAGAAACTATTTCTTTTAACATCAGCCTTTCCAGGGAACACTTAACTTTTCTTTTTTTTTTTTATTTTGTGTGATTGTTTGCAGAAACCTAATAATAATTTTTAAAGTTTAGAAATTAATGTCTAAGGGTTTAATGTTTTGTTTTTTTTTTTTTCTTGTTCTTAACATCTCTATTAAGATGTATGGCTTCGCTGACAGTAATTTTAAATCACCTCAGTCCAGTGTTTAATACTCTCACTCTATGCAACTGGCCTACAATATTCTTTAGTCGGCTCTGTAATGTTTTTCTTGAGTAAGTGCCTTCTTTCCACAGTTACTATGACAAATAAGGTACCACATCATTAATCTATTACAATTCAACCTAGGTCCATGGATTTTGTTACAATTATTCTCATTGTTGATTTGGGTCCAAAACTGATCAAGATAAGGTGGCTTAGTAAACTCCTTGTTTTGGTGAGTCTTATTTAGGTGTACTCTTTAGAAGCAGAAATATAATCTATTTCTTTATTAGTTTGGGAATCAGGAACAAGGTAAGAATGAAAAATGTTGATGTCAGCTTTCAAATGGTCTTGTTATAATAATCATACACTACAAATACCTCAGCCACGATCTGAAGCTCTCATACTAGACTAATAACAAATGTTTATCTTCAGAGGATAGATATTAGATGCTCAGTACCTCATTTTATGGTACTAAGACATTAAAGAGGCTGGCCAGAGCAACATAAAAATTAATCAAAACTACATATATATATTCAAGCCTCTGTGTCTGAGTGCACTTGCACAAACACATGCAAATATACGGGCTTGTAGAGCATGTGCCGTTTTGACTGGGTCAATGCCTTCAGGGAAGGGAATGCAGGCACAAGAAGACATGGACAAAATGTTGTTTCTGTTGTATCTGCATGCTGGGCAACATTTCAGTCTGCCACTTGGCCTAATAGAGAAAGAAATGCTGTATGTAGGCATTGCTGACTTCTGAAATAGTTCCTAAATAGAGTACTTACACACAGCCCCAGGAGGTCAATGATGTCCCGCGTAGAGCTCTTGGTACCAGCCACTGCAAATGGGACAAGAATTTCTGAGCTGTGATCATCTCAGATTTCCTTAAAAAAACCTGCAGTTAGTATCTAGTTATCAATGAGAAAATACAAGGAGGGGGTGTTCTTAGTAGATCAGACCTGCTGTTGTCTAGGACACCAGTATCAAGGCTGGCTTCCCAGCCCAGAAGGGGACAGAGCCCTTGTGGTGTTTCCCCAAAGGATTTTTCCCTCTTTCAAGTACCGGGCTGTACATCACTTCTTTTCATCAGTACTAATGCTTTTCTCTAAGAGTTGCTATAGTAGATCTTTTTCTTTCACTGTATTCCTGGCTTTAGGAAAAAACAAACGCAGTCAAATCACTTTTCTGCTAGAGGGCTACTGGCGATTTGTAAAGTTAACAAGTAAGTTTTTCCTGGGCCAAAGATAAACCTCATATGCAAACTGTTAACACACCCAGACCAGCTTCTGCAAGGTATTTGTGCCTGTGTTTAATTTGGGTCTCTGAGACATACAATGGACGTCAAGGGGATTATCTGCAACGTGAAAAATTAAAAGTTTCAGTTTGTACTATCTTAACAAAAGAAAAAAGCAAAATTTTTTCTGTTATATGAGGTATAGAGTACCTGATGCTTTAAAAATGGCTTAAAGAAACTCCTTGACTCAGTTTGTAATTTGCCACCCAAATTTTGCAGATCTATGAATCTGCATGGAGTATGAATCAGCACAGAATTTGGCTTAAGTAAAAAAATAATTCATCTACATGTGGAGGAGAGAAGCAGCTGGGGAGTTCCTCCTGTTCTGCTGATGAGGGATGACCTGGCAGCAATCAGCAATTAATGCAGCAAGAGAGAGCAAGAGAAGTAGATGGTACGGAAGACCAGGAAGATGGAGGTGGTATGCAAGGGATACAGAAAGTGTGAAAAGTAACAGATGAAAAGGCTGCGAGGTAGCAGAGTGACCTGTTGTAAGAAAGAGTAGGCAGCTGGTAAAGGCATAACAGTATAAATCAAGATGTAAAAATCACAAGTTACCTGAACAATCTCCGTTTGCTGTTCAAGATGAGGCTGTTCTTCCCAGCCAACAGCACCAAGGAAAGGGCTGTGAGAGGGCTCAGGTTCTGGCAGGGACCACTAGCAGGCAGGGGGTTTTGACCCGGATCTACAATCCCTGCCCAGAGTCACAGGGATTACATTTGTGCTCGTTTAGGGTCCTTGCAAAGCAACAGATCTGTGTCCTGGCCAAAAGGCTTGGCAGTGTGAACCTCCCAGCACACCGAATCACCAAGAGTGTAGTGAGTAAAGGGAGATGCTTTTACTTCAAAGTTTCTCAAACCTGACATTTTGTTGGGATTCCTGTAAAGGCTGTTCCCCATTGGAAAAAAAAAACCACAAACCCCCAACAAACAAAAAATCTCAGACTTGAAGCATTTAAGCGTTGGCTCCATTTTTCGCATGTACCTACAAATTCTAGCCAATACATTTTTTTCAAATACCATCCATTTGTGTTTGGTATCTTTGTAGAAATTTAATCAACTGCTTCTAATTTTAAAGAACAGAATATTGCAGATACTTCCATCTATGAATTCCTGGATTAAATAATGAACAGGGGAAAAAAATCAAGAATATTGTTAAATTGAAAGCTTGAAATTGCACATTAATCTCAAAGGATTTGGAAGTATATTTGAGACCCTGTTGCACCAGTCTTTTGCTCCGAGTGTGTGATAGCATTTAGGTTAAAAACCTCCAAAGGTAGCTTTGATGATTCTTTAATGTTCTTAACTTTTTAAAGACTGACAGGAAACTTCAAAAAATGTGTTTTAATACTATTTTTAACTGCACAAAATGACAACTCATTTGGGAAAATAAATGCAGACCGTTGCTATATTAAGATATTATACGATGCACATACTATGTCAATAAATATTTTGTATTGTTTCTCTTTTCCTCTGTTATGATGTAGTTTGTTAGCTATGGTGGTGTTACACAAACTCCGTTTTGTAAGCACTTGTAACAGGTTATCAGTGAATCATCTGGGATCTGGTCTTACAAGATATTAATGTCTCTTTACATTTGTTCTGGGAAAAACCTCCCTGTCTACTCCTGTCTTCAAGATAATTACTCCATGAGTAAATTTGATGAGTAAAAAAAAAATTGCTTCAGCAAGGAAATGACTCACAGACTATGCCACAACTTATTAATTCTGAAATAAGTAATTAGTTCTATTTCTGCTATTAGTATTGTATTTTCTACCCCAGAGAGCTGTTGAACTAGGCCAAATTAGAAGTGCATAAAATATTATAATCTTGCTTCTCAGCATTACCTTAACTCTGTGCCCTTGAAACTGGTGCTGTTTTTATCACTGACAGTAAAAGGAGAGATTTTTGGCAGGGACAAGGGCTGCTGGAAATATTTGCTGGAAATATTTACTGGAAAGTTTAGGAATGATTACAGCAGCGATTAACAGTGTTCTTAATACAAACAATATTTAACAGGGGTCTGGCAAGGGCTTTCCCACCAGCTCTGGTGGTCCTTACACGGGGGAGGAGTAATGGCCACAGGGGAATAAATAGGATCGACAGCTTCATCACCTGGACCAAAGTCCATTTGGGGCTGGTAACAGGATCTAAATCTTTTCCTTGCTGGAGTCTACTTTTTGCCACCTTCTGGGAGAATGTCTTGGTGCCTGAGAAATGTTTCTCAGCCCCTGTCCAGGGAACACAAACAGAGACCCAGGGGTGACAGCTGTGTCCTCTGCAGGCCACTCCCAAGCCACTGGCAGGGATGTGGTTGCTCGGACAGAAGATACATTCCAAGACGTGCTGTGGGTGTCACATTCCCATGGGCCCTGGGGGGCTTGAACTGCCATCCTACCCAAAAAGCTATTCAGCCCTAAAGCGTTCCGATACAGCCCAGTTCCTTGTGCAGGTATTTTCCTGTCATACTTCCAGTTCCCATTATCTTTAACAAATGCTCAAAAGGCCTTCACCAAATAACAGCAACTCGAATCCACGAAAGAAGTAGCATCTTATGCAGGTTGTAGTGCAGGTATTCCTGGTACGAACCGTTCATTCCTCCTACTTGGAATATGTCTCTAAGCCTTGATAATGGCTTACCCTTCAGCTGTTATTGCTAAGAAGAAAGATCAGATATACTGGAAAAGCTACACAAATATTTTATAAAGATTGTGCTTCTTGGCAATTATGTACGCACCATAGATATTGCAGTTGCTATGGCTCTACTTCTTTTCCATGTGAAAGAGTCTGAAAACATTGGATGAAACCAAGTTGGCTTGGTTTTCAGAGAAATTAGTCAGCTGCCCTTTGGCTGCAGTTGCAGCATTCTCCCACCCCTCCCCTCCAGTTTAATTTCCAACTTTATGGATTAAATGCTGGTTTCAGCTTTGCTCAATCAAAGACGAAAGCAGCCAGGAGAGAGCACATGGGAAAGGACCCTTTCTGGCCTTACCTCTCTGTGGGCATTTTGAAGCAGGGCAGGCCCCAGAGGGAGAAGAGGACAAGAGAAGGCAAAGGTAAAGACCGTGATCAACAGCAAAAAAGCACAGTGCCTTACTGAACGGAAGAAAACATGATTTCTATTTTTCCTACAGTGAAAAGCAACCCTAGTTTTTACATTTCTTTGCCTTCTTTTGAATGATTAACTCAGCAGCTAAATATTGTTGGCTTTTGTACAGAAGCAAACCAACCCGCTCAGTGGTGGGGATACAACATGCCCTCGAATGCCAGCAGGGACTTCCCCTCCCAACACACACAAAAAAAGAGAATGTTAAGTTACGCCAAAAGGGATTTACTAGTAACAGGAAGGGAAAAAAAAAAAAAAGTAATCTCTAAGACAAGCACCGTATTTTTATTTAAGTAAAACAGGGATATTTTGAAAAATATGTATGCGTAAAGGCAACGGAGACTTTATAGACATGTGTGGCATATGGGTTTTTCTGTCACACTCGTCTGTGCAGGATGTGAATGCGTTCCAGAGCTGCAGTGAGTAACCGAAAAAGAGCAACCAGTTGCCGGTTGCCTGTCCCACCATCTCCCCACAGGGGCAGGGATTTATCGTGCTACCAAACTCTTGCTGCTTACTGTGAGTCTGGGCTCAGACCCGATCTTCTTAAATGGTGGACACAAACAAAGGCTTCCAGGCACACGGCCACTGACATTTTAGGTTTTTATACGTTTTGCTGTATGTATCCATGGAGGATGTATGAAGTCATTTTTAATAACAGTGGGTTGAAACAGTAAGCTCCAGTAACCAAACAAACACTGCATCACATTCTCCTCTCATTTACAATCATGAACCTTAGAGGGAAATTTGACCAACCGCATATTACATGTATTTACTTGCTATAGAGCATTATACACTAGGCATTTATGATCTGTAAACAGGTTTCTTTCTTTTAGAAAGGAATAAAAAGGAAGCCAATACTCAAAAGGGAAAGTAGCTTTGCCAGTGTTCAATTTAGGTAGGATAATTTATTGATTGTAAATTAATCTGTTACAACAGGGATCTGTGATCAAGTAATGCTGCTTATACAACTGACGTGCTTGAGTCCTTCTCTTGTTGCTTATTGATTTTTTTCCTTACTGGTTGGGACTAAATAAAATCAGGCATCTGTGCAATGTCCAATGTGAGGTTGGTTTTCTGTCCATACCGTGAAAACAGTGTCCACAAGCTTAAAAAAAAACCCAAGTAATACAGCTGACACTAATTGTATTTTATTACCTTTAAACTGGTAGAGAATTGTCTTTATGGGGTTATGACTTTGGAAGCAGTTTTTGCTCAGTTAGTCTGATGTACATATCCCTGGTACACCCCACGCGCACACACAAGGAGGGGCAGCTTTAAACTCGTCTTCAGCTTGAAGGCTCCGCAGATATTGCAGTAACTATCTCCAGCTACAAGTATAAAAGAAATGCCATACAGTATTTGTGCATTTCTTCTCAATTCAGCCTTCACCTCTGTATCCTTCACATTAATGACATCAACTGTGCCCCCACCCTATGCTCTACCCATTTATCATCAGGCTAACGAAGCACCTTTTCTTGATTTTCTTTTGCATATTGGAAAGTTTTCACAGAGGCTGCTTCTGAACTTGCTGATGTGCTTTTTTCACCTCGATCCTATCCCTAGGAATTGTTTTTCATGCCTTTGACTTTTATCTTATGACAACTATTTTTATAGTGGGGAAAAGTCCTGGCTCTCCCTGCTCCAGTAATGTATGGACTTGCTGCTGCTGCTCCCCACCAGGACAGCTGGGAAACCTGTGCCTCAGTCCTACAAGTAACAAACCATTGATTTCCCTGTTCGCTTCTGGGTGCTGCTTCAGACTGCTTTCCTTAGTCTTCAAACAGCTTTCCATCAGGCACGCACACAGCCGAGGGATGAAGGCGACTGGGGAACACGTCCCCTGCTCAGCTGCAGAGACCTTGGAGGAAACGCAGCCAGGGCGAGCCCAGACCCCCTCCTCCCAATATCCCCGTCACTGATGTACAGGCTCAGACGTCCCTTGTCCTGTGAATCTCATGCCGTGCCTCTCCCACCACACACAGTGCACCCTCCCATCCTATCCCATCCCAAACTCGGTCCAGGAAAGGAAGCTCCTTGACTGAGCGGGACAGTGCCAGCCAGGGCCGCAGCCAGGAGCTGCACCAATGGGGAGGTCTCCCTGTAGGGCTCACCTTGGCTCCCCTTGCTCCAGCCTCTCCTTCAGCGCCTTGGGTGACCACCTTCACAGTCCCACAGTGCCCACGCTTCCATGGGGTCCTGCCCTTTGCAGCAGGGCTAGTCTATCTCTCCATACTTCAGCTATTTTTAATGCGCTCTTTGCAACTTCATCTCACGCTTTCCTGCTCGTCTTGGGGTCTCTCTGTTGCTATTTCCACTTTTTAATTGTGCCCGCTTTGGGGTTTCACCTCATTTTCTACTTAAACACCAAACAACTGAAATTAAATAAATAATGCCAGACCACTGGTGCTATACAGTGAGGAACCTGGCTTTCTGTTCAAGAGAAACCACTTCAAAGTGCTATTAAGGTAACAGCTGCAAGCAGAGAACTAAAGGCAAAATCACTGCAAGCAAACCAGCGTTCATAGCTCCAAAGCAATGCATCAAATCTGGAGCCAGCCTTGGCAAATGCTTTCATAAGCTCTGAGTCAACCTAAACGCAGGCTGCCAGCTGAAGGAGCGATCTTGTGACGTTCCTTACAAAACAGCTCCGGGCTGCCCTGACAGCTCCTCCTGCCACGGATGCTGACTGAGGGAGAGGTCAGCGGCTCCGGACCCCGGCAGCAAGCACAGGGTTTAATCTCCTAGACAAATCCTACTCTCCAGGGGAAGCTTTATTTAATTTCACTGATTTAACTGACTGCAAAAATAACAACAATTTGATGCTATTAATCAGATTATACTAACTGGGCTGTAAACGGCTCCCATAGCCTCGCAAGATCCACTGGAATAAGAGTTTCAAGCGAAAAGCGAACAGTCTCCGGCAGGGAGACGTGCCTGTGTGGGAGCCACATCTGCTCAGCACCTGGAGAAATTCGGCAGGGACCTTCTCGGTAGCCGGCTGCGGGTGAGGTTTATCACACCAGTTATTTAAGCCTGCTGCCAAGGTTACGTCTCATTGCAGCAGCACAGCCTTCTAGGGCTGATCCAAGGACTAAGCCTGGAAAAGAAAAGCTATAGATGTTGTAGATAGGTCTTATCTGCATCATTTCTTTACCATTTGCAAAAGACAAAATCACAGTTCTACAGAAAGAGTAAAACCTTCATATTCCAGTATGTACAGTGAAGAGCACCTGCCTTTTTTCCGCCCCAATACCATTAAACAGCATAAATCTAAACCACTGTAAATATTGGAAAAAATTTAGGAAACTCCATGCTTTGTTATATCCCTATACCAGCCTTTTTTTTAATGTGCAAGGTGGAGCCAGGGCTGTAAGCACAGCCTGTTTGCCAAGCCCATGCTGGCCCTCGTGTGTTCGCCTCTTGCCACATCAGTCAGAGCCCACGTACAGAGTCAAAATTACACGGTCCTGGGACAGAGGGGTGCAGCCACCTACTTTTCCAGGCCACAACACATTTTTTTGTTTTTATTTGGCAAAGGCTAAGCTTCAAGGCAAGTATTTTTAGACATATAAAAAGCCACATTTCTAGATCGAGAAGCCAGCTCCCTCCTCCTACTTTGAAAGCAAACGTTCTGTAAATGTTTAGGTTTGTCTGGCAACATTACTGTGGAACCAAGTATATCTTGGTAGAAACATGATAAAGGTACAGCTGAGAGATACAAGACTGGTGGGAAACAAAGTTACCTACAAAGCAGCTAATTGCTAAAATAACTGCAAGATTCACAGCCATTCTTAAAAAGAAGACTTCACATGATTTTTTTCTACTACCTATTGACTAAGGGCATGGAAAGAAAATTTTCAAGCAATTAGGGTTTTTGGGGGGGGTTGTTTTGTTTTGCTTTTATTTTAGTGGGATGCCAATGTCATTCTCCTCTCAGCAGAGGGCTTTTTAGGCAGCTCCACCAATTACAGCATTAGGGGTTCAGCAGGTAGTGCCATGTGCCCTGGGGCAATCCAAAGGCACGTTGGTGATGATGATCAACCTTCTACTGATGAGAGTCTTTTGGTGGATATCCAAACAACATCTGGATGCTATGGCCATTAAAACCCACAAACCTTTCCATGAGAGCAGAGCAGTTCAGACCTGTGTCATGGCCAGAGTACAGCTGGTAGCTGTATTCTGCCTCTCCCTACTGCCCCTTACACGTTCACTGCACGTGAATGTGGCACAGCTAGCAAGGAAAAGAAACCTGTGCTCTGGATCTGTTAATGCTACCGCCCTCCTTCTTCAAGAGGCACCTAAAACTCTCCCTTCAGCTGTTTTCAGATACTTGCATCATTACGTTCATTGGGAGATTCCCCTATACCAGCACATTCATCATCCTGCAAGCAAGGACCTTGCTGCTGACCCCCGCCTGCACAGCGGGGCATCTCACACCAAATGCGCTGCTCCATATGCTTTCGTATCAGGGGCAATCTCAAGCTTGCAACACAGAGAAACTGCCGATATACCAGCACTACTCTGGCAAAACCAGCTAGGGTTACCGAACAAGGTATTTTATGTTTTCCAACCTGTACATAGCAGCTTTGTTACAAAGAACGTGCAGTTGCAGATTTCGGAGACCCTGCTGAAAATTAGGTATCAAGTATATCATGTGTATGTATACATATATATATATGGTACATCAGTGAATACGCTATATGTATATATAACTATGTACAATACACACATAGTTGTGTGATTGTAAATGTGATACTCAAACAGTATTTGAATAGGAGCTAATGATGCTCTCACAGCATTTGAGACCCTGATCCTGGGCCCACAGACTGCACTGTCTCCTCCCTCAGCTCTCCCATCACCCTCCAGAGACCTGCAGCTGCTTCTCGCTTCTGTCTCTCCTGCCAGGCGCCTGAGCAAGCCGCATCTGGGAGAAACAGAGTTTGAGGATCCTGCATTCAAAGGGCTGAGGGAGGATGGACAGTCCCGTTTCCTACAGAGCCGCTCTGCCCTGCTCTCTTTGCCGTATGCTGAATTCCCCCAGGACAACTCCCCATCCACACAGAGACCCAACCAGCTGAAAAGCAGGGTGCGGGGAGAGGCGTTCAGCACACGGCCTCCCTCCCCCTCCCCAAATTTCTTCCCTTGTTGAAAAGATTTAGCAGTGTGCTGAATCTTATTAATGTCACAAAGAGCCAAACAGTAATTCCTAATACAGAAATTCTTTAAACTATAAAATGTCTTCCTTTTAAAAAGGATTTGCTTTTTTAATTTTTATTCCTGTTTTTCTTTTTTTTTCCCAAATGGCTACATTGTACTATGCACAAATGTATGCTGAAGGGCAATTGCTTAAACCACGGCTCCTCAGGAAAGGCTTTAAGAGCATAGCAGAGCGTAGGCTGACCATGGCCCAACAATGCAATCCTGCTGGGGAAAATGCAGATGCCACGCTTGGCTCCGTAACGGGAGCCTGCCTCACAAGCCCTGGGACATGGTATTTCTGTCACCCACAGCACAGGCATGCCTTCACTCCGCTGCCGTGTCCCGTTTTGGATGCTGCACTTCATGGGAGGCGCAGACCAGTTGAAGAGAGTGCAGAGAATACCAAGATTGATCAGATATCTAGAAAACTTGACTGGCAAGGAAAGACTGAAGACAGAAAGCATAAGACAGAAGAATGACCATGGTAACTGTCCAAATATCAGCTTTGCTGCTGCAAAGAACAAAGGGAGTATCCCCACGGACAGAAAAAATAACAGTTCAACACGCAGCGAGGAGGAATCAGGTAATACAGTAACAGCAGCTTTCTCAGGGTGAAGGTGGTGATGTCCTGCAGTGGTGTTTGGCAAGGCTGTGGTGTGATGGAGGTCTTTTAGAAAAAATCTGTGGGGAATGATACAATTTTGGCTTTAAAGCAGGGGAACAGAGTAGATGGCACTCTGTTTTCCGTGATTTCTGTTTTATGATCCTGCCCAGCAGTCTTAAAGTGGAAACTTTACATGCTCTGAATGCATGGCCTTTGCAGTGGAGTGCAGCAAGCTGTGTTGGTCTTGTTTATCTGTAGCAGAGAGCCAACTTTTAAGTGAAACAGCGTGCATAGTTATACAGAACTTTTATGTTGGCAATAAAATGCTTTAGCCAAGAGAAAAATACTATATTTCACAGAAGAGTCTGTTCCAGTACAGCGTAGATTGAATCAGCCTAGCTCTTTGGTTTGGCTAGGGGAAAATGATTTCATTTTAGTTGCATCTCTGACAGATCTAACAAAATACTGGACTTATCAGTTAAAGTTTCCAGCCACTGTAAGTTCAGTCTCAAATGCCTGGCTGGCAAGCTGAACTGTACAACTAGAAAAATAATATTCTGTAAGCCTGCCAGCTATTGTAAAGGTCGTTAAATGACAGAAGCACATCCACAACAGGCTCTTCATGCAAACTGTGCTGAACTGGACTGTAAACAGTTCATACACGAGACCAGCTATTTCGTTTTAAGACTTCCAGACCAACCACTTAGTCTGGAACTACATTGGTGTAAGGTGTTTAACTTAAAATGTAAGTGAGGGCTATTCCTATGTTAGCCCCAAAGGGGTAAAGGAACAGCAAAAACAACATTGAGGGTTCGAGATGGGGGATTTTCCTTGCTCACGACAGAAAGTGTCCGTAGGATACAGCCTGGCGTAGGTATCACTGCAGCTCCCAGGGCTTGCAATTCTTTTGCAGGTCTCTGTTCCTCTAAAATTTGCATTTGAATGAAATATAGATGATTTGCTCATTTCTCAGTATACACTCCTCAGCTGAAGAGAGATGGGGTTGTCATACGCTAGCAAATTCTTTGAGGTATTTCTAAAAGCTGTTAAAAGCACAAACCACTCAAATCCAGCCCTCAGCATCTGTTGGGAGGAAAAAAAAAAAAAAAAAAAAAAAAAAAAAAAAGAGTTGTCTGAAAAATCCACACGCCAGGGTAAATGACAGAGTAGGATTAGAGTCCATCTTGATGATCAGTCATGAAGCCAAATGTCTAAAGCAGCAAAATATTTTAACAGATACATAAGCTACTTTGTTACAATAAATGTTTGCCAGGATCCTGAAATCCTGGGGAAATCAATCCTGGATACAAAATACTACATTTTGGGTGGACAGAACAGTGTAGCGCTTCTCTAAATTACCTTTAACTGTACTGATTACATACCTGCAAGATGTATATACCAAAACCTAATGTTATATCTTACTAACCATCAAGAACATAATCTGTCAGGCAATGTTTTAAAATGTTTGGAAGATAAATACTTCGCTTAGAAACCACCAGGTGCACTTTTTCTGGATAATTGAAGATATCAGGTTCTGGAGAAACCAGGAAGGCTTACGCGAACATGGAAACAAGTCTTAGCTGTCCTCCAGTAACACGGTTATAGAGCTGCTTGGGAGAACTAGGTTTACTTAGTAGTATCTCAGACTAAAGAGTGTGGGGAGCATTATAGACTTATACACACACATTAGTTTTATAATTACTACTTACTTACAATCCTAAACAATAGCTGAACATTTAAATAGAAAAATCTTCTTACTGTCACTATGTAATCTATTGACATTACTTTGAAAAAGAACAGTTTGTTTTGTACGGTCTCTTTGTTAATAAATGGGAATCAACTCTCCCTCTAGTCTATACAAGGACTGTGGTAATAAGAAGGTGATTTCATCTGCATATCTTGGATTTTAAAATATAAAAGGAAGTTTTAGAGAGAAAAAAAAATAATGAATTATTAGCCAAATAACTAGCCTAATTTAATTTCCCCTAAGTTTAGGAGGATGCTTAAAAACATCCCATGCACAAAACCAGATGCACTGCTGGGTGATGCGTACGCAACTGGAGTTAATGGAGCGTTTGTGTCAATTAAAAATTAGCTACAGCGTATTGAATGCTGCCTCGCCTCTCTCACTGCCTGGGCCCGGACCATGCCTTAGAGAGTAAAACATTTTAGCCATCCTACAGGCATCACAGGTGGTCAAATATTTCGAAAGAGAAGCAAATTTCCAGCATGACTTGCCTTGGAGCCAAGGACTCTATAAGCAAATTCTGCACAGCCAGATCTTCAAGCAAGCATAATGAGGGAAGCAGCTGGATTTCCATCAATACCATTCATGAAACGAGAGCGCTCTATCGAGCTACGGGAAAGCGTTTTGGTCACGCTGCTGCAAAGGTTCACAGGAAGAAACACAAAGTGAACCGCAATGCTGGTGGCACAGGACTCAGGCAGCAAGGCAAAGTTGCTAGCTGCCTGCAAATTTATATATGTATTTAATTATATTTATTTATTTGTATATTTAAATAGATATTTAAAATCAGGACAGCTTATGTCTCACAAAGTACAGGGCTGAGCAAGGCCCGTGTGTTTGTTCACCCCTGAGCAGCAGGGTTGCTAGGGAGGTGCTAGATACTGTCACGATGGGGTGGAGGTGAGCTGGGAAGTGGTGGTTTCAATACACTGCTGGAAACCTCGTCTTCCAAGCACAAAGGCAATGGCATGCTCTATCCCAAAGGCATGTCCACAGAGCTAGCTCCTAAAATTCAGTTCTATAAAAGTGGAAAGACCAAAACCTCAAAGTGGCTGCAGCCCTGCGAACAACAGAATATAGTTTGTGCAAAGGTTCCCAAGAGACCAGTAGATTCAAAGATGCTCTAATACCCAAGCCAGAATTTGTATAGTAGGACAATCTTATTTATACAGTATGCTGGTCTCAATATTACTAACTTTTCCCCATTTCTTCCTTTGCTAATCTACTAAACTTGGTTTTTCCATCTTTCAAAAGAGAAGTGATCTGTTCTCCTTGATTTTTCAAAATAAAGCCAAATTTCTAGGTTTTGAAACTGCTCTTTCAGTTCACTGGAGCTAGTGTGGGATTATTCCAGTAAGGAAGAATCATTAAAAACCCTCTTGATTGATCAACCCAGATTGACAGAGTATAATTATAGACACATCATAGATACATAAAACATAGTCTTACAATTAGCTTTAGAATTTAACTTGTTCAACTCTTGCATTTGAGTAGCATTTCAAAAGATCCCCTTTATTTATACACAGAGTATGAAATACTGCTGCTTTTAAAGCCTGGCATC